>NC_142933.1:11748823-11778823 GCF_046866305.1 Octopus bimaculoides
ATGAGTTGTGGTGAGGGCGGTTTAGCTTAATGGTTTAAAGTACCGCAACGCGTAATCACGGAGGTATGAATTCGAGTCTCATAGCCGGCCGCCAACACTTTTTTCTGCAAAATAGGAGTAGCTTATCCTGTTTAGGCTATATTATTAGCATTATTCTGCGTTTGAGAATTTAAAATCGCTTCTTTAACTTTCTAAGACATCTCAACGCTTCTAAAAGCAGACTTCGTTTGTTTGTTTACGTTCATCGTAATTTGAATGTAATGTTTTTTTTTGTTTTTTGAAAGTCAGTAGGAAAACTTATTTAAATAAAACGGTAGGGAACCACTGTTTTAGTATAATATCTTGTATGTGTTGACGTGTACACACACTTATGAATGCAAGTACATATATAAAACCGTGTGTAGCTTTAATTGAAACAGGTCGTGGTGTCTGTGCATGTGTTATTTGATGTCCCTTAGATTTCACAAAGAATAAGTTAGCCTTTTCTGCTCTTGCACAAAGCTTGAAATTTTAAAGAAGAAGCCAGTCGAATGCAGTACCAATTGGTACTTACTAACCCCGAAGAATGAAAGGCAAGGTCGTTCCCAGTCGAGTCTCTGGTTAAGCATTTTGTCCGGTGACTGGCGATTCTGCCACTGGCCGCGTTACATTAATATTAATTGTTTCAAATTTAGACACAAGGCTAGCAATTTTGGGAGACGGGTTAAGCCGATTACATCAACCTCATTATTCAACTGGTACTTAATCTATCGATCCCGAAAGGCAAAGGTAACCTCGGCGGAATTTGAACTCAGGAAGTGAAGACGGATGAAATGCCGCTAAGCATTTCGCCCTGCTTGCAAACGATTCTGCCAGCTCACCGCCTTAATGATATTAATAATCTTTTCTACTCTAGACACAAGGCCTGAAATTTTTGGGGAAGGGCCAGTCGATTAGATCGAACTAGTACATAACTGGTACTTAATTTAACGACCCCGAAAGGATGAAACGCAAAGTAGACCTCGGCGGAATTTGAACTTAGGACGTCAAGTCGGACGATATACTGCTAAGCATTTCGCCCGGCGTGCTAACGTTTCTTATTTCTTTATTGCCCACAAGGGGTTGAACATAGAAGGGACAAACAAAGGGATTAAGTCGATTAAACCGACCCCAGTGCATAACTGATACTTAATTTATCGACCCCGAAAGGATGAAAGGCGAAGTTGACCGCGGCGGAATTTGAACTCAGAACGTAACGGCAGACGAAATACTGCTGAGCATTCCACCCGGCGTGCTAACGTTTCTGTCAAATCGCCGCCATAATAATAATAATAATAATAATAATAATTTGAGGGGAGGGGATAAGTCGATTATATCGACCCCAGAGTTTCACTGATACTTAATTTATCGGCCGCCCCGGAAGGGTGAGAAACAAAGTCAACTTTGCCTTTCATCAAATAATAATAATAATAATGATGATGATGATGATGATGATGATAATTCTGCAAATCTCGCCGTATTAAAATATAAAGAAGAGCAGTAATAGAAAGAATAAAAATTATAATATCAATCAAAATAATAATACTTTTTCTTTTAAAGGTGGAATATTTCACAAACTGAGTCTCTGCAAGGAAAAGTTTGTACGAATATCCGGAAGTCAACGAAAGTGGGTTTCACAGAAGCAAGGTGGAGTATATCTGTCTACCTGTTTGTATCTACCTGTTTGTATCTACCTGCGTGTATCTACCTGCGTGTATCTGTCTGTTTGTATCTGTCCGTCGGTCTCTGTTTGTCGGTCTTTTAACTTATTTTAATCATTTGACTGCGGCCATGCTAGAGCACCACCTTGGAGGGTTTTAATCGAATAAATCGACCACTCGTTTTTCTTTTAAAGCCTAGTACTATCCTATCAGTCTCTTTTGTCGAACCGCTAATTTACTGAGACGTAAACACACCAATATCTATTGTCAGGTAGTAATGGGGGACAAACACGCACATGAACATACGACGAGCTTCTTTTAGTTTCCGTCTACCAAACCCACTTACAAGGCTTTGGTCGGCTGAAGCTATAGTAGAAGACACTTGCTCAAGGTGCCATGCAGTGGGACTAAATCCGGAACCGTGTGGTTTGGAAGCAAGCGTCTTGCCACGCCTGTCCGAATTTATAGAGAAATTAGAAGCCACTCTTAATTCCTCTATAAATTCAAATTTAATCTTTAAAGTTCCACTTTTCCAGCATGTTGATTGGTTTTATCGCCATTAGAGTATTATCTCCCCTGTTTATATACCTGCCTGAAGATGATGGACTGTATGTTACGACGTAATTTATGAATACATCAATAAAATTCTACTGAAACAGCTATCGTAGATTTTAGACTGCATCTGTGGTCTTTTATCTGAGTGTACGTGTGTACACACACCCATACACACATTATTATTTTTTTTGCTTCAGTCTTTAGAAAGCGGCCTTACTGGGGCATCACCATAAAGGGTTGAACAATGGAACAAATTGATCCCAGTATTCATTTTAAGTCCGGAGAGAGAGAAATTGAAAGAGAAAGAAAAAGAGCTAAGGCGAAAACGAGAGTAACAGTAAAACGTCTGATACCAAATAGATCGGCGTCTCGTCAGCGACGCCAAAGCGGCAGCGCCACAACGGTAGCGCCAAAATGGCAGCGCCAAAACGTCTCAGACATCACCAGTTTTTAAAGTAGTATAGAGCGAGAGATATACAGTAACAGTACAAGATAATCATATTTATATGCCATTAGAACGATGTTACTGTTGTTTTAGCCCCAGGAAACATCTTTTCCAGCTGGCTGTCGACACAGTTTGTGTCCGTATAGCATTTGCAAGGACGGTCATCGCTCCCACCTCTAGCCTTACGTGGGATACGCACAGACCTAGTTTTCTGGACGTTATCTGTCCTCATTGTGAGACAACCACAAGCTAGTGACTAAAGCTCTCTCCACTTGCAAATACTATATATTTCTTAAGCGACACACAGTCACAGATCTCGTATAGAGAAAAACTAGTTTTAAATCTCTGAGCGAGCGAGAGATAGACAGTAACACTACCGGAAAGTAATGTTTATATGCCAATAAAATGTGGCAGTCCTATAAAGGATGATGTTACTGTTCTTAAAGAATAAATAACTAAATAAAAAAAGCAAAAGAAACATGAAGGGGCTTTAAGGGTGTCGCGAAAGGCCTGGTTGGAGGCCCAACATTCCGAGTTCATTTACAGTGCTCAGAAAAACTGAAGGACTGTTGCGATAAGTGTATAAATCGGAGAGGGGAACATACTGAATAAAATCATGACTGATCTTCCAGTATTTCTTTTTACCCAAAACCAGGAGCTTTTCAGCAACCATCATATATATATATATATATATATATATATATACACATAAACACACACACATATATATATATATATATATATATATATATATATATATATATATATATACACACCGTAAATCCTCGAGTATAGTCCGCCCTTGAGTATAATACGCAGGGGAGTTTTAGGGGGCTGTACCTCTGAAAAACCTAAACCTTGTGTACAATACGCACCCCTTCTCTAACTTGAGTCAAGGAGGTCGGTATAACGTCCTTGATTTGTAAACATATATACGGTAACGTCCTTTATTATTATTATTGTATATCTAACATAATGCAAACGTGTAGCTTTTTTGTGCAATTTGCAGAAAATAAAGAAATAACAGTAATAACGTCAGTGAAAAATATATATAGCTTAAGGTATTTTCGCGCCCGACATCACAAAGTGTGTCTGAACAATCATTGCCGGACAGCAAATAGAGACTCGGACATTGCTTAGAAAATATTTTAGATTTTTAACCTCGTATATAGTACGCACTAGGGATTTTGATCTTTAAATTTTTGGGAAAAAAATGCGAATTATACTCGAGGATTTATGGTATGTGTGTGTGTGTGTGTGTATATATATATATATATGTATATATATATAGTGTGTGTTCCTGTAGGTATGTATATAGATAGGGTGACCAAAGAGAGAAGTAGAGAGAAAAAAGTGGTGTTATAGCCATTTATAAGTCTTAGTCTTGAAGTTATTGCGGACACTTACTGAAGGTACGAAACAGTTGTTCCGATTCTGGAAATTCGTGACTGCGAATCCGCTTAACCAGACGGCCATGTTCTTATAGAACCCCAGTAATAAAAATAAGAACCAATGGGCCTGACCCTCAATCGCGAGGTCAACTGGATTTCTCTCCTTAATAACTGTCTTATAATATGCAATACTTATTCCCCTCTGACAGGTTAGACAAATTATCCTAACCTTATCTCTTACTTATTTCCTAGCAACGGTACTTGCCTGTGAATACCCACCAGCTTTTACACGTTTCAGTCATTTGACTGTGGCCATGCTGGAGCACTGCTTTGAATGGCTTCAATTAAATAAATTAACTTCAGTAATTTTTTTTTTTTTTTTTTTACTTGAAGTGTGATATTTACTTTAGCTGTTCCTTTTGCCGAATCACTGGTTACAGAGACATAAAGAAACCAACACCTGTTCTCAAAACACACACACATGCACACACACATATACACGTACAATTGAACATATATAAATACATATATGCAAATGCCTATATATACACGCATACATACATATACATGCACACGTATATATATATATATATATATATGATGGTCAACCGCACAATTTTCGTCTGCCAAATCCACAAAGGCATTGGTCAGCCGAGGGCTACGATAAAAACACTTGCGCAAGGTGCCGCGCAATGAGATTGAACCCAAAGCCACTTGATTGCAGAGCGGCATTCTTAATGACACTAGCAATATCTGTGCTTATAATCCATTTTTTCTTGAGCCTTAGGGCTCGGACCACCAGTTACCAGGTTTCCGTGGCATATAGGTGGCCAAAACTACAACATTCTTCCCTGAAAGGGAAGCCGGTCCGTTGCGGGATTGAAGACCAACAGTTTTTGAGAAGAGGGGACAAGTCGATTACATCAACCCAAAAACCCAATTGGTACTTTATTTTATCGGCCCTGAAGGAATGAAACGCAAAAGCTGACTTCGGTAGGATTCGAACTCAGAACGTAAAAAGCCAGAAGAAATGCCGCTAAGCATTTTATCTGACATGTTAACTATTCTTCCAGTTTTCCGCTTTAATATAATCTACAATCCAGGCGTTTTCACCCATTTTGCGTCACCTATGAATCTATAGGTGGGCGGCATATGATCTACAACCATACAATGAGTGCTTTGTTAATTTTTATTTAGTAATATATATTTGTTGAGGCTGTGCCAAAGCGTCTCCTACCCATGTCCAATATATTGCCCTGTTATTGGTCATTCTCTTTCTAAACTGCTTCATTGATTTTACTAAACTTCGATATTTTTATGGCTCCATCAAAGGAGAAAGAGTACCACTCATGACTACCTACAGATCTGAGATTTGTGGAAGAAATGGCACAAGTTACTCTGTGATTGGTTACGCTGTGAGATCAAACCAGGAACTTCGTGATTATGAAGAGATTTTTTTTTATCCATTACTTCTGCGTCTATTTACTATCTTCACAGGAATGCGGCCATGCTGGGGCACCGCCTTGGAGGGTTTATCGAACAGATCGGTCCTAATATTTATTTTTAAAAATTTGGCGCTTATTTTATCGGACTCGTATACCGAACCGCTATATTACATATACGTAAGCAGACCAACAGCTGTCAAGCGTGGCGGAGGCAAATACGAATACACTCATTCCCTCCTTCCCTCACTCACTCAAATGCGCACGCATCACGTACACACGCGCGCATCATTTTGGTTGAGTCAGCCGTTTGCTACTCTGAGTTTTACTTGCAGGTACACCAGATCTTCAGGCAAGATCTGGGACTCTGCTTGCCTGAAGATCTTGTGTGTTTATAGTTCAAATTCAGAGTAGCAAAGAGCTGACTCGACCAAAATGCAATATCGTTTATTTTCTACCATGACACTGATAATTCTTTTTCGTGAGATATTACTAAAGGGATATTCGTAACGATATAGGCACAGGGGTGGCTGTGTGGTAAGAACGTCCTTCCCAATCACATGGTTCCGAGTTCAGTCCCACTGCGAAGCACCTTGGGCAGATGTCTTCTACTATAGCCTCGGGCCGACCAAAGCCTTGAGTAGATTTGATAGACGGAAACTGAAAGAAGCTCGTCTTATCTATCTATCTATCTATCTATCTATCTATCTATCTATCTGTGTCTGTCTGTCTGTCTGTCTGTCTATAAAGCCGTCGTGTGTGTGTGTGTGTGTGTGTATATATATATATATATATATATATATATATAATATTTGTCTGTGTTTGTTCATTCAGCATTGCTTGACAACCGATGTTGGTGTGTTTACGCAAAGGTGGCCGATAGAATAAGTACTAGGCTTACAACGAATAAAGGCCTGGGGTCGATTTGTTCGACTAAATGTGGTGCTCCAGCATGACCGCAGTCAAATGACTGAAACAAGTAAAAGAAAAACTGTAGCCATATTTTTCTGCATCTGTAAGTCGTATGATAAGAGAAACGAGGAAAAACTATTAAAATTGAGCGAGAGAGAAGGGAGAGGGGTGGAGAGAGAGAGAGATTCTTTTATGTACATTCTTTTATGTACATTTTTTTATTCTTTTACTTGTTTGTCATTTGACTGTGGCGATGCTGGAGCACAGCCATTTTAGTCGAACAAATCGACCCCAGCGCTTATTCTTTGTAAGCCTGGTACTTGTTCTATCCGTCTCTTTTTGCCGAACCGCTAAATTACCATCCCCGGTTGTCAAGCGATGGTGGGACACACATCCATCCATCTATCTTATATACATATGTATAAGTCGGGCTTCCTTCAGTTTTCGTCTACTAAATCCATTCACAAGGCTTTGGTTGACCTAGGACTATAGTAGAAGACACTTGCCCAAGGTTCCACGCAGTAGGACAGAACTCGGAACCATGTGGTTAAGCCAGAGCAGAAATTTGACTCCAGTCATGCTGTAGTATTGCCCTGATGGCTTTAATCGAACAAATCAACATTACTTAGGATTTTTTTTCTAAAAGCATGGTACTTATTCTATCGGACACTTTTGCCGAACTGCCAAGTTACGAAGATATAAGCAAAATGACTCTAGTTGTCAAGTGGTGGTGGTGGAGACAAACCCAAACACAAAACCCACAAACATGTGTGTATGTATGTATGTTTGTATGCATGTATGCATCAGGGACGTGCCGCCTGGGTAGGTAAGGTAGGCAGTGCCTACTCTGAATGAAATAAATCGAAAGTAAGACTTTCCTTTTATGGCAAAATATGCATCTAATTCAATAAAATTATGAAGGTTGCTATGATTACTCTGCATAAAATGCAAAATTATATTTTTTTGTAGATATGTAGGCATAATTCGCCCCCTACCTTT
This sequence comes from Octopus bimaculoides, assembly GCF_046866305.1. Classification (NCBI taxonomy): domain Eukaryota; kingdom Metazoa; phylum Mollusca; class Cephalopoda; order Octopoda; family Octopodidae; genus Octopus; species Octopus bimaculoides. Next base: position 11,756,247 of record NC_142933.1, read on the forward strand.
CAATCTCAGTATTAAAACTACGCATAGCACTGCTGTAGTACACGTGCTGCGTACACTCCAACAACAACGTTTTCTTTACGCGCTTTAAAGGCAGAAGTAAATCTGCCTCCAACACAGTCACGCGCTTGTGTTTCGCTTATTTATTTGTGTTTTACTAAATAAACGTCACTAACTGTCTACCCTGAGAAATTACTCATGACACGTGCTTGTTATGCATGTATATATGAAAGCATGTATGTATATGGCGGAATGTCATGCAGTTTCCGTCTAGTATATTCACTCATGAGGCACTGGTCTACTCGGGGCTATAGTACAAGACACTTGAACAAGTAGGCCTGAAGCGCAGTAGGACTGTAGCGGAAAACACGTGGTATCAAAACAATCTTAAACATACTGCCACGCTGCGCCTAAAACGAGTCTTGCAAGACCGCGTCTGGAGTCCAACACGCAACCTTGTCAACTGGAGTCACATACGTAATCGTTGCTGCACATTTATTTGTATAATTTGCACTGCATGACAGAAGAAACACACGCACACACAGAAACATACATTGAAATAGAAACTTAGTCCTGCTTGTGAATCTCCATAAATTGATTCATTTAATATTTCCAACGATATTAAAGTCTATCTCTTTTGTCGTCACACACTGTTTGTCCACACATAGGATACTCCATATATATATATATATATATATATATATATATATATTAGAAAAAATAAGGTTCTCAAAGATCTGGATGGTTATATATTTAGAGATTTTTATTAATATGTTACATGTTTTTATAAATCATATATATTAGCGCTTTCATCTACTCTAACAGATTCTTCAGGTTTAAATTTTTTTGAAAGGATTCGTCTCTTTTTATAGTATTGAGTGTGTAGGGGTGGAGAGAGAGAGATAAAAACTCTCCTCCCCTACACACTGAATATTATAAAGAGAGACGAATCCCTTAAAAAAAAATTTAATCTGAAGAATCTATTAGGGTAGATGAAAGCGCTAATATATATGATTATAAAAACATGTGACATTAATAAAAAATCTGTAAATGTACAACCATCCAGATCTCTGAGTACCTTATTTTTTCTAATAATAATACCTGTGCATCACCTCTAAACCTTATATATATATATATATATATATAAGAGAGAGGTTTGGCCAAAAGTCATTTGACAGTAAATAATAGGCACTTAATTTCAAAATTTATGTTTAACAACTGAATGAGACTTCGTTAATAAACAGACAAATGTTGAAGGAAATATATAAAAAAAGAAAAAACCGTGATTTTGTTTTTTAACTCGCAGCATTTATTATTAAACATTCATAATTGGATTGAATAGATAAAATTGAATATTAAGTGACTTTTGGCCGACCCTGCATGTGTGTGTGTATGTATGTATATATATATATATATATATATATATATATATATAAGCAATATATGAGTATATGTACATGTATGTATGTACGTTCATCCACATGTACATATAGATACATAACTGGGTACATGACGTGGCAAAAGAACAAGGACAAAAATGGTAAACAAGGTGCACCTAGAATATGAATGTTACACAGAACATTGATTCCAGCATTGTTAAATTAGTTCACCTGTTCGTTGAATATATATATATATATATATGTTGAAATATGCGGTGAACAAAATTAAGAAAGTACCAACAGCAGCATTAAATGCGAAACTCATATGTAGGTCATATATGTATATATTTATAATCAGTATTTAATAATAATATTTAAGTATGTCTCTGTACTTGACCTACATTAAAAAAAATGTGTGTTGAGGGACAATAAATTAATGCGAAAACTGCCGAATGGGACGGGGGTATAAGTAGGTGGATTGATATGAAGGAAAGAATCGTAATTAAAGAGGATGACAATTAACATTACTGTGACTCGGCATTGGTATTTTATACGGCTCACCTAGAATATGAATGTTACACAGAACATTGATTCCAGCTTTGTTACATTAGTTCACCTGTTCGTTGAATATAGTCGTGTTTATATATATATATATATATATATATAAGAAATTTTAACTTCCGAAATATTGTTTGGCTGCAAAGTAATCAGACAGGTTGAGCGTCGTGTGGCTATGACCCACAAAAGTATTTTCTTTTAAAATAGAGTTAATTGAGGCCGTATGTTTTTATTTCAACCGATCTTTCGCAGACGTATGATAAAAAAAAAAAAATCTATTAATAATTCGAAAGACAAACATTGTGATGTATGTAAAAGCAGAAACTGAAAGGCCGGAATGTTTGGGCATTGACCTGGAGCGGGGTTTAATCTAACAAATCAACACAGCTCACTTTTGTAAATGTGGTAATCATTCTTTGCCTACAAGGGGCTAAACATAGAAGGGACAAACAAGGACAGATACAAGGATTAAGTCGATTACATCGACCCCAGTGTGTAACTGGTACTTTATTTATCGACCCCGAAAGGATGAAAGGCAAAGTCGACCTCGGTGGAATATGAACTCAGAACGTAACGACAGACGAAATACTGCTAAGCATTTCGCCCGGCGTGCTAACGTTTCTGCCAGCTCGCCGCCATATATGTGGTAATCAGTCTATCGTTCTATTTTGCCGAACCGCTAGGTAAAGGGGGTGTAAACAAACCAATACCGGCTGTCAAGTGGTGGCGAACACACACACACACACACACACACGCACAAACGTATGTATGTGTCTCTGTCTGTACGTACATCCGTCCATGTCGGGGACTCGTCGGTTACGGTAAGTGTTCCATTTGATCCGATCAACGGAACAGTCTGCTCATGAAATTAAAGTGCAAATAGATGAGCATTCTACAGACATGTGTACCCTTAACGTAGTTCTCAAGGAGATTCAACGCGACACAGAACCACATCTCTTGATTTTTCTTCTAAAATTGAATTCTTTATTCTGTGCCGGAGCAGAATTTAACTCTGGAGTGAACATTTCAAGTGGAAGGACGTATTCGGCGCGTTCTTTCAGTATATAGGCATAATAGTTTTTTGTGCCCTTAAGTATAATTGAAGCCTATACGGTAATATATCTATATAAATGTATTTTACCTAAAAGGTTTTTATATGCCGGTCATTGATAAAACTCAATAATTTTAATGATTTTATCCTCTAATTATATATTTATACATATATAGATAAAGGGCGATAGATAGACAGAGAGAGAACAAAGTTTGAGAAATTCCTTGACGACACCGAAAACAAGGGCACGCTGTGAAGTTCGCTTTACAGCTTCGTAGTTTTTAGTTCAGTGCTACTGGGGGTATCTTGGACAAGTGTCTTCTACTTTAACCTCGAACCGACCACGACCGGTGCTTTGTGAATGTATTTGGTAGACGTGACTATCTAGAAGCTCGTCGTGTAATATATTATATATATATATAGTGACAAAGGGTTCTGATTAGCAGCACTATTGCTAGAAATAAAGGTTAAAACAACTCAAATAACCACATGTCACTATCTTAATGACTGAGATAAGGGAGGTAAATCCCCATAGTATATAATTGGCTCCCCAGCGTATATATGTCGAAGTGATCAGAGAGCAACGTTGGAATGAAGTGTTTTGCTCAAGAACACGATGCACCATCCGTTCTAGGAATTGAAACCACAATCGCGAGATCGTGATTGCAATACCCTAACCTCTAGGCCACGCGCATTCTCTCTCTCTCTCGCACACAAGTTAATAAATACATAAATACAGTATATATATATATATATATATATATATACACACACAGTATATATATATATATATATATATATATATATATATATATATATAAATATATATATATAAATATATATATATATTTTGTAGCTACTAATAATTTCATGCGATGAGAAAACAACTTTTTATAACACGTCTGGTGCCTTATTGCAATCCTCGGGCTCTTTCATCGCATGAAACTATTAGCAGCTCATAAACAAATATGTATAGTGTGTATTAAATAACATTTATCACTCACCAGATGGAGTACATTTTTGTTGATCTTACCATCATAGAACAGCACACTACCTACCTACATACATACAATGAATAATGGTCACTTCCGTCGATTTCGATGTATGAGAGTTTGAAGAAAAGGATTTAAAAATAATGAGACAAAGAAAAGAACAAAAGAAGCTACGAGTATTTGCGATGGATGCATGAATGTAATTTGAGTCCCAGGGTGGATTTTGTTATGAAGTAGCTATGGGGACAATGATGATTTTGATTTTGTCTGAGATTGGGCAAATGTGTCTGTTAATTGCAGGATCTAATTATTCTATTGTTCTGTTTCTTCAACTCAAATTGTTTTGACACATTGTTCTGACACATTTTACGCCATGCACGTCGATCAAGGCAATGACTTTCCCAAGATTTCAAATTAAGCTGCAGCGATTATAATGATTGCTTCAACTATTCCTGTATCCTAAGACGGGTCTTCCCTTACCGCGGTGTTTTCTACTTTGCCATACAAAAGAATTTTTGGAATGCGGTCATCTTTCATTCGAACAACATGTCCCACCTATCTGCACTGAATTCGCAGCGGCATGCTTCGGACACTGGAGACATCACATTTTTCTAAGTTTTTGATATCTTATCTTGCCAGTTTATGTTGCAGATATTGCGCAAACAGCACATGTGAAAGGTTTGAGTTTATATGTCTGTAGTAGGGAGTCCATTATTCTGTCCTACACAAGAGTGTGCTTAAAATACATTTGTATACACATTTGAATTTTCAAAGTGACACCGTGCTCATCCCACGAACGACTGGAAGGTTTTCCAAAAGCATTCGTAGTCATAGATATTCAAACATTGATTTCGTCAAGAGTATTCTTAAAGTTTGTGGAGGTGCAATGGCCTAGTAGTTAGGGCAGCGGACCCGCGGTCATAGGATCGCGGTTTCGATTCCCAGACCGAGCGTTGTGAGTGTATTTATTGAGCGAAAACACCTAAAGCTCCACGAGGCTCCGGCAGGGGATGGTGGCGAACCCTGCTGTACTCTTTCACCACAACTTTCTCTCACTCTTACTTCCTGTTTCTGTTGTGCCTGTAATTCAAAGGGTAAGCCTTGTCACGCTGAATATCCCCGAGAACTACGTTAAGGGTACACGTGTCTGTGGAATGCTCAGCTACTTGCACGTTAATTTCACGAGCAGGCTGTTCCGTTGATCGAATCAACTGGAACCCTCGACGTCGTAAGCGACGGAGTGCCAACTCTTAAAGTTTACCGTGCTTCTAAGATATGACCTGATCCATTTGAGTGACTTGTCAATCATAACGTTTGAATCTTGAGTATGTTCTACCCAGGTTTTGGTTAGAATAAAGCTTGTCATTTTGATGCTGACAGTCAGTCCAAATGCATGAGCTGTTACAGAAAACCTGTCAATTGTTTCTTGAATTCCTTCAAATGTATGAGAAATCAAATCGCAATCATCAGCGAACAGAAAATTGTGTAGAATCTCTTACATGGTCCTTTTCTTTGATCTGAAGCTTTGCTCATTTAAGTTTAGGAGACCTTCTGTGCGAAATTGGAATTTTACACCTTCATGGTAATCCCTAAAAGTATCATTGAAATGAATATGGAACTAAACCACACCCTTGATTGGTTCCAGTGACAATAAAATACCTCTGAACGTTGACTGCTTGATTTCACTGTTACCATTATTCTTTGTGCCGAGATTCTATATTATATATTTATATAAAACAGAGATATGACACTGGAAAAATTAAATGTTAGCATCTTTTTTAAAACTGGGGCCACATTTTTCATTAATGTTTTACGTAGTGTTTTTGGTACTGAAATACTTTCAAACTTCGTATACTTATCTATTTTGTGTTATAGAACAGGAAAATATTTTTGTATTCGAATTTATTTCATGTAAAAAATTGTCTTATTTCGATAATTTCAACCAATCACTGACAAGTATTCAGTTGTTTACATTTACTCCTTTGGCTGATTAAGCCATAGCTTCGTTTTATTTGCTTTTTTCATTTTAAATTTGCTTTTTTTCATTTTCTTTTTTTCTTCGTTTTATTTGCTTTTTTCTTTTTAAATTTGCTGTTTTACCCTAACCCTAACCCTATCACCGATAGAATTGTTTCAGAATCGTTTGTTTATGTAGTCGGCACTTAATGTATATCGGCTGAATGGACGTCAGTGATTGGTTGAAATTACAGAAATACGACAACTTTAACATGGAATAACTGATGGATTTCTTTTTTTTTTAAGAAGACTAAGAGAAAATGATGTTTTATATGACACATTCTACCAGTGTTCCAAGTTTGAAAGTGTTTCGTTAATGAAAGATGTGGCCCCCGTTTTAAAAAAGATCCAAATGTTATTTAGTGAACTTCATTAGCTTACAGCTATTTCTGCTATAAGATGTGGTGGTCTCTTTCTCGCTCATAATGCTCATAATGTTCTGAAAATGTAACTTTGAATATGAAGTGCACTTCATTTGGCAAAGCTCTGACGAAGCTATAGGATGCTATCTTGGTATTCAACCAAGAGTCAATCACATAGCAGAAACAGCTGTAAGCCAATACAAGTTCATTATGTAACATTTAGTTTATCCGACGTCATCTCTTTGTTTTCTCTTATCACTCTATACTCACATAACATTGTATTCTGAACCATACGTATATTGAGTTCTACACTATAGAATTAGTCTCGCTATGCCTGAGCGAAATATATAATATGTCTACGCATATCTTTGTGTGTATTTGTAACTCTCCGCACCACTCGACATCCGGAATTGGTTTGTGGTTTGCTTACGTTCCGATAACTTAGATTCGGCAAAACAGATTGATTAGAAAAAGAATACGAGAGTTAGCGGAAAAGTATTGGTGTCTATTCGTTTGGCTAAAATCCTTTAGAGCAGTGCCCCAGCATGACCGCAGTTCAATGACTGACATGAGTAAAAAAAAGATGAATGATAAAGTTATTATTATAGCTGGCAGAAATGTTAGCATGCCGGGCGAAATGCTTAGCGGGATTTCGTCTGCTGTTACGTTCTGCGTTCAAATTTCGTCAAGGTCGACTTTGCCTTTTATCCTTTCGGGGTCGATTAAATGAGTACCAGTTACGCTCTGGGATCGGTGTAATGGACTTAATCCTTTTGTCTGTCCTTGTTTGTCCTCTCTATGTTTAGCCCCCTGTGGCAATAAAAAAATAAACTTATTATTTACCTTTCACCTTTTCGTGGTCGATAAAATAAATATTAATTGAACACTAGGGTCGATGTAATCGATTCATCCTTTCTCCCAAAATTGCTGCCGTTTTAGCAAAATTTGAAACCCTTATTATTATTATTATTATTATTATTATTAAGGCAGCGAGCTGGCTAAAACGTTAGCACGCCGGATGAAATGTTTAGCCGTATTTCGTCTGTCTTTACGTTCTGAGTTCTAATTCCGCCGAGGTTGACTTTGCCTTTCATCCTTTCGGGGTCAATAAATTATCAGTTGCGTACTGGAGTCGATCTAATTGACTGGCCCTCTCCCCCCAAATTTCGGGCCTTGTGGCTAGAGTAGAAAACTCTTTACACATTTACTTATTTCAGTCATTTGACTGCGGCCATGCTGGAGCACCGCCTTTAGTCGAACAAATCGACCTCAGGACTTATTCTTTGTAAGCCTAGTACTTATTCTATCGGGTTCTTTTGCCGAACCGCTAAGTTACGGGGACGTAAACACACCACCACCGGTTGTCAAGCGATGTTGGGAGGACAAACACAGACACACAAACATACACACACACACACACATACATAGAGATATATATATATACATATATACGACGGGCTTCTTTCAGTTTCCGTCTACCAAATCCACTCAGAAGGTTTCGGTCGGCTCGAGGCTATAGCAGAAGACACTTGCCCAAGGTGCCACGCAGTGGGACTGAACTCGGAACCATGTGGTTGGTAAGCGAGCTACTTACCACACAGCCACTCCTGCACCTATGTTGTTGTTGTTGTTGTTTATTGGTCATGCTTCAATAACCCTGCGAAGAATTCTTCCAGTTACAAGCATTGCTGGTTTTTGTAGGTCTTCTTTTTCTTCTTCTTATCATCATCATCATTTCTTATTTCTCTTCCCAGATGAAGGAAAAAGTGAGCTACTCCGACAACAAGGTCGAGATAAAAACAGCTGATCTACCACCATCCTATGAAAAGGTCATCTCTGTTGCGAACACGCCACCAATCAGTAAAGTACGCATCATAAAGAATGCTCTGGTGTTGAGCTTTGGTTTCTTATGTTTATTTACATCGTTCCAGGCGTTGATGAACCTACAAAGTACATTGAACCAAGAACATAATGTTGGGCTTATATCCACAGCGGTAATTTATGCAGCTCTTATTCTCTCATGCTTATTTCTACCACCACCAATCATAAGTTTTCTCGGATGCAAATGGACTGTAGCTTTAAGCATGGTTACTTACACGATTTACGTAGCTGGAAATTTTTACCCGAAAATGTGGATGATGGTTGTAGTGTCCGCCATTGTTGGATTAGGAGCAGCTCCTTTATGGTCAGCAAAATGTGCATACCTCACAGAAGTTGGAATTTGGTACGCCAGATGGAAAAATATCGATTCAGATTCTTCGATTAACCATTTCTTTGGAGTTTTCTTCATGATCTTTCAGTCATGTGAGTATAACGTTTCAAATTTGTTTCGAGAATGTTAGTTTCTACTGTATCTTATTTGATTCATGGTTTGCAGACGATAAATCGAAAGCAACACTGTCTTAGCATTTATTCTTTTATTCTTTTACTTGTTTCAGTCATTTGTCTGCAGCCATGCTGGAGCACTGCCTTTAGTCGAACAAATCGACCCTAGGACTTATTCTTTGTAAGCCAAGTACTTATTTTATTGGTCTGTTTTGTCGAAACGATGGAGAGCAGGCTGTACCTATAACCAGCTGGCGGAAGATCTGCCTGGGGTTAAACTAGTAGTAACATTGATGTGGCGATTAACTTCACTTTAGTTGTTGCAAATTAGTGACCGATGATCGATATATTGTTTACTGGAGCGGACTCTGGCGATCACTCTAGCGACCAGGTGTTCACGACTGAAGACGAGCAAAACTAGTTGGAAACCGAGTCGATCTCGCGATCTCGTCGTCTACTGGAAGCTGGTAGGGGTTCGCTCCCCTGCATGTAATATTTACGAGGTGCTAGCTGCCTCTATGACTAGCTGGCGGAAGATCTGCCTGGGGTTAAAACAGTACTAACATTGAACAGCCATATTGATGAGGCGATTAACTTTGTTATATATATATATATTGGAGGCGCAATGGCCCAGTGGTTAGGGCAGCGGACTCGCGGTCATACGAGGCTCCGGCAGGGGATGGTCGCGAACCCTGCTGTACTCTTCCTGTTTCTGTTGTACCTGTAATTCAAAGGGTCAACCTTGTCACACTGTGTCATGCTGAATATCCCCGAGAACTACGTTAAGGGTACACGTGTCTGTGGAGTGCTTAGCCACTTGCAAGGTAATTTCACGGGTAGGCTGTTCTGTTGATCGGATCAACTGGAACCCTCGATATCGTAAGCGACGGAGTGCCAAGAACAACACACACACACACACACACACACACACACACACACACACACACACACACACACACGCACATATAATTTTCAAGTAAATTTCATAATCGTTACCAATATAGCATAAGACTTCACCCCAAAGAATCATTGATTAGATTCCTTAAGGGTCGTCCTCATTGTTTATATTTCCAAGGTTTCAAATTTGTATGTTTAAAAACGTAGAGACTCTCTCTCTCTCTCTCTCTCTCTCTCTATTGTTAGTATTATAGTGCATTGTTGTACCATTCAAAACATTTTATTCTTGACAACGATTTTTGTATTTTGTTCCTAAACTAGGAGATGGCTACAGACATTAAGCTTTAGGATTATACAATGAACAAGTATAAAGAAAGGATTAAAGTAAAACGGATTCATTATATTGAATGTTATCAATAATATCGAATGGGAATCGGAGGTGCTGCAGTTCCGCAGTGCCTGTACACGAGCCACCATTGCTTATTAGTAAATCAGATGTACAAAATGTCGGGTACACTATCATTTGTTCTACGAACATCATTTAGGGATCTCGCTTGATTCTTTCAATGGTGTTTCATTCCTGAGATTATGTTGCCTTTCGTCCATTTGATATTGGCAAAATTGAAATCACTCACCAGAAGTATAGCAATGTATGCCTTCATTGGCTTGTTTCCGTGTGTACGTCCTTTTAACATTCTAAAACTTACCGTCGTGATTTAAGGCGTCAAATGGAGATGTTACCGTATCACGTTATTTTTTCCCATAAATTTTCTCCGAATCTGTCCGTAATTTCCGGAATTTTTTCTCCAACTTCTCCTCTATCTCCCTCCCATATTTCTCTTTTTCTCTCTCTCCCCACTATCGTTCCCTCCTCTTTCCTTTTTACTCTCCCTCTCCTTACTTCTATGTCTCACTCCCCAGCTTTCCCCTTATCTATCTCCTCTCTTTCACTCCTTTCACCCCTCTCGCTCGCTACCACTCCCTTAGTTCTTGCAGTCGCAGCCCTCCACGTAGAGTAGGATGACTTATAATAATTCCTCTTTTATTTCTATACATAAATTTGCAAAATCGATGATGATGTTACTGATGCTGAAGATGATGATGACGCGACATGTTTGATATATTTGTGTATTATCAATATTCCTTACTTATGGCTTATGAAACAAGTTCTACGTGTAGGGACGCCCCCCTCGCCCAAAAGCCTCTTGGCAATCAGTTCGTGCCATGCTCAGGGTCGTTAGTACCTTTCTTCATCGTCTTATTCATTCTTAAGTTATCAATAACCTGTTTGTTGACCAGTAACTCATCATTACAACTATATGGGTCTTTGTAATATCTCACCAGTACTTAGCAGTCTTTCTTCTGTCTTTATGTTCTGAGTTCAAATTTCGCCGAGGTCAACTTTACTATTCATCCTTTCGAGGTCGAAAAATTAAGTACCAGCTGGCCCACTCCCCAAAGGTTTCTGGTCTTGTGCCTAGAGTAGAAAAGAAAATATCACCAGCTCATCCGCAATCGGTAGTTCTCTTGAAATCGACGGATGATAGAATCGATAGATCAGCAAGCAAAATGCCTTTACGGTATCTAGTTTCTCCTTTTACGTTGTTAGTTCGAATTCCGCCGCTATGTTCTTGAGCAAAACACTTCATTTCACGTTGCTCCAGTTCGCTCAGCTGGCAAAAATGAGTAATCCGGCTACGGACTGGCGTCCCCTCTACGTGTGGAATATATACGACACGGAAACCAAGAAACCGTCCTTATGAGTCGATGTGATTCGGGAAGGAACTTTACTTTAACATCTCCCAAAAGATTTCCATCAGCTATTTGTTTTAGCAATAGCAGAAGAGTAAAGAAAACGATTCCGATTTTTTAAACTACATCCTTCCAGTGCCCATAGAACAAGTTTTAACGAAATACTGGGATTGATATAAACTGCTGCTTTCTCCTCACTTAACATGTGGTTTTTCTGCCAGTGTTTGAAATCCTTATTTATATTTTACAGCCCAAATATGGGGAAATCTTATTTCCTCATTGGTACTCGGCCAGAAGACTAATCACCCTTCGGATTATAACGCGTCAAGCATATCCTGTGGCGCTAAATATGATTTAAATTCCTCGGGTCCGCCACCAATTTCCTCTGTGGACGAACATCAGGTAAGAGAAATTGTACATAAATATTTCAGTCGCATACTCAGAGTATCTAAGCATACTCAGAGTAACTTAAAGCAGTGGTTCCCAAAGTGGGCAGTACTTTCCCCTTGGGAGCGGTGGAAAGATCCATGGGGTGTTGGAGATAAGTGGGATGATAATTGAGTGGCCAGAATGGGGTGATGTAAAAAGAAATATTGATAGGCGTAGGAGTGGCTGTGTGGAAAGTAGCTTACTTACGAACTACATGGTTCCGGGTTCAGTCCTCAACTTGTTCCCTTTTCCAAAAGGTTTGCAAGGCACTAGCAGGCCTCAAGAGATACACACACACACGCACGACGGTCTTCTTTACATTTTCCGTCTATCAAATTCACTCACAAAGCATTAGTCGGCCCAGGGCTATAAAAGAAGTCCCCCAATGTGTCATACAGTGGGTCTGAATCCGAAACCAGCTGGATGCAAAGCGAAACTCTAAGCCATGCTCGTTTACACTGTGTGTGTGTGTGTGTGTGTGTGTGTGTGTGTGAGGCCATATGTCTAATTACGTATCGTCTCTATCTCACTCTACATATGTTACTAAATGAGTGTGAGTGTAGCCTCACTCACTCACTCAATCACTCCACCACCACACTATCAACATCACCATCATCATAATCAAAATCCGTTTTCCGTGCTGGCATGGGTTTCATGGTTCATCAGACGCTGACAAAGCAGAGGCCTGCACCGAACTCAATTGTCTGCTTCGGTATACTCATTTCCGGTTGGATGCCTTTCCTAACGCCAACCACTTTAAGAGTGTACTGGGTGCATTTTTATGTGTCATCTGCACTAGCGAGGTGACCATGTAAGCCGCAAGACGAGACCCGTCAAGTGAGTGGAGGTGGGAGGAGAAGTTATGGTAGCGGAATTGGAATAGGTGTCTAGCGGAAGCGGAAATTCGGGGCTTTCCTACCTGGAGAGAGAGAGAGATAGAGAGAGAGGTGGGGGAGAGAAGAGAGAGGAGAAAGGTAGAGAGAAGGAGAGGAGCGAGGAGAAAAATAGAGGGAGGGAGAGAGGAGAAATTATGATGGCGGGATTGGAATAGATGTCTCGCTGAAGAGGAAATTCATGGCTTCCTTAGGAGGAGAGAAGGAGAGAAGAGAGAGAAAGGTGGAGAAAGAGAGAGAGGGTCAGACAGTGTTATTGAGAGCGCAATCTCAAGGTACAAAGTGAATGTAAAAATGAGAATAGGGATCAGGGATTAGGTAGACTAGGTGGGTGGGTAAGTTTGCGAAGGGCGTGTGAGAGATGGTTAGAGACAGGGACAGAGGTGGACGCAGTGAAAGGACACACAGGCGGGGGGTATAGTCAATGATGAACATCAGGTTTTGCGGGGAAGTGACTGGTAAAAATGTTGGGGTCAGGGACGATAATGATGTAGAGGCGATACGAAATGTTAGGATAAAAAAATGGGACCATCCACAAAACCCGAGGGAGCCACCCTCCATGTTTATATTAGTTTTATATACAGGTGAAGGAGAGGCTGTGTGGTAAGTAGCTTGCTTACCAACCACATGGTTCCGGGTTCAGTCCCACTGCGTGGCATCTTGGGCAAGTGTCTTCTACTATAGCCTCGGGCCGACCAAAGCCTTGTGCGTGGATTTGGTAGACGGAAACTGAAAGAAGCCCGTCGTATATATATATATATATATATATATATATATATATATATATATATGTTTGTGTGTCTGTGTTTGTCCCCCCACCATCGCTTGAAAACAGATGCTGGTGTGTTTACGTCCCCGTAACTTAGCGGTTCGGCAAAAAGACACCGATAGAATAAGTACTAGGCTTACAATGAATAAGTCCTGGGGTCGATTTGCACGACTAAAGGAGGTGCTCCAGCATGGCCGCAGTCAAAGGACTGAAAGAAGTAAAAGAGAGTTACCTTTATGGCTCGTTTTTGTATTTGGCTTGCTAGATTTTTGGTGCGAACTCGTGTATTGGAACACATTTATGAGTATTTCGGGAGGGTCATTCTACCAATAGGAAACACACGCACTGGTTCCAGTTTACTTTTTCTTATATTGTTCGTCAATTAGTTAACTATTTAATCCCGTTACTAATCGTTTGTTTGATTAATCGTTCACTTAATCAATCAATTAGTCAATCAGCTGTAGTTGCCAAAGTCTCTCCGTTGCCATCGCAACCTCTTCGATGACATCCTCTTTCTACTCTGGGTTATTGAAGAGATCCCGAATGGAATTTGACAAGCACAACTGATTGATTGATTGACCAAACGATTAATGAAACAATCGACTAGTTAATTAGTTAAATAGTTAACCAATTGACGAATAATAAAGAAGTGAAATGGAACCAGTGTGTGTGCTCGTTTTCTGGTATAATGAACCTCCCAATTCCTTTATAGGTCTTTTTAACAGACGCTGCTATGACATACTGTTAATTATTTATTTTCTTTCTTTTCAGGTGAATATAATGAGAGGAATCTATCTTGCCTGTTGTATTGTGGCGATTCTAATTATATGCTTTTTCTTGGATAACGTTCGTTTGGAGAAAGAAAAAGGACGAAGAAGCTTCAGCATAATTTTAGTTAGAGAGACTCTACGACATTGCTGGTTGTCTAAAGAACAGAAGCTGTTGATTCCTTTAACAATATACAGTGGCATTGAACAAGCCTTTATTCTCAGTAGCTACACAAGTGTAAGTATGTTTTCTTTCGTTTATATGAAATATCTCCCCTTTGAGGCCTAGATCAGTTTTTATTGAGCAGAGCTATGTTCTAAAGCACTGCAGGTGTAACCTTCCTGTCTAAGATGCTGTGACCAGTGTCTAAGACTACATTAGACTGTGATTCCTAAATAAGATTTGGTTACCAACTTTTTCGAAAGCCTGACAACCAGGGAAATGAAAGGAGTTAATGGTTAGTAACGTTTCGGACATTTTCCATCATCGGATAGGAGAAAAAGAGAGGAGGAAAGAACAGGATATAGTGAAAATAAATAAGAAAAATAAAAAGGTAGGATAATTTTAAGCGCTGGTCACCTCTGCCGGACCTTTCAGAGACACATTTTGTTTAGTTCCTTTATCGATCCCTCATTTAGTCCCTCAATGTGCACCTAACCAGTAACCAAAGTCTAGCGAGAGAGGATGCCGAGTTCCAATCCCACCGATTTGTCCCGGTTGAGAGGGATTACTGCCTCTTGTCCGTTGCTCACCACCGGAAAACTCTCCATATGTTTTCCATGCAAGGAACGTGGTATTCAACTTCTGATAATTGGGTTCCTGTCTAGGATTACCGTGCAAATAACAAAGTTGTTGTCTGTATAGCTAACCACCTTGAATTATAGAAAATACTACCCCTACTTTGCTAACCCAAAGAAGTCTTCATTTAAATTCTATCTGGAAGGGTTGCTGCGCTTTGAACGAGACCATAGTGGCGCATTTGAGAAACCCATTTAAAGCCTGCCAGAAACGTTTGAGCACCTGAGAGAAACTTCACTCTAATCTCTTCCATCTGCTACTTCCACATGTTCCCAGCGTGCATTTACTACATCATTCTAATCGTCCTCTTACACTAACTAGGAAGAGAAACCTGTCTGTCCAGGTACTATTAGGTTATAATTAGCCACTAATCTCCAATTATTACCTTTTCTGTAACTCATTTGTGAGAATTATGCACATATAGGCGCAGGAGTAGCAGCTGTGTGGTAAGAAGCTTGCTGCCCAGCAACATGGATCCACGTTCAGTCCCACTGCGTGGTACCTTGGGCAAGTGCCTTCTTACTATAGTCTCAGGCCGACCAAAGCCTTGTGAGTTGATTTGATGGACAGAAACTGAAAGAAGCCCGTCGTGTATGTATGTATGTATGTATGTATGTATGTATAATTAAAATGTACGTATGTATGTACCAGTTTTTTGTTCCCCCGCCACACAACCAGTATTGGTGTGAATACGTCCTTGTAACTTAGCGGCCTGGCAAAAGAGACCAATAGAACGTTAGGTTTGAAAAATTATGCAAAGTAAGCCCTGAGGACGATTTGTTCGGCTAATACCCTCAAAGGCGGTACTCTAGCGTAGCTGCTGTCAAACGCATGAATCTAGTAAAAGATAAAACACGCGCATGCGTACACATACTCAACGATTCAAACAATACATATTTTAAGGCGGCAAGCTGTCAGAAACGTTAGCAATATTTCGTCTGTCTTCATGTTCTGAGTTCAAATTCCGCCGAGGTCGACTTTGCCTTTCATCCTTTCGGGGTCGATTAAATAAGTACCAGTTACGCACTGGGGTAGATATAATCGACTTAATCCGTTTGTCTGTCCTTGTTTGTCCCCTCTATATTTGGCCCCTTGTGGGTAGTAAAGAAATAACAAACAATATATATTTTGATATTCCTAATTCTTTCTTTTGGTTTTTCTAGGCTTACATCACGTGTTCGCTCGGTGTGTGGAATATTGGTTATATTATGATCAGTTTTGGTGTGGTTGACGCAATATGTTCTTTCTCGTTCGGTAGAATGGTACAATGGGTTGGCCATATTCCTTTCTTCATACTTGGTAAGTCAGTTTTAGTTCACCATGAGACCAAACTATCAACAGAAAACAAGAAGACTTAACATTTTGATTGCGTAATTAAATTGTATAGTCGTTCCCAGGGTGTGTGGCCAGAAGGTAGCTTACCGACCACATGATTCTGGGTTCAGTCACACTGCGTGTGGCCTTGGGCAAATGTCTTCTACTATAGCCTCGGGCCGACCAAAGCCTTGTGAGTGAATTTGGTAGACGGAAACTGAAAGAAGCCTGTCGTATATATATATATATATATATATATAAAATGTGTGTGTCTGTGTTTGTCCCCCACTATCATTTGACAACCTATATTGGTGTGTTCACGTCCCCGTAAACTAGCAGTTCGGCAAAACAGACCGATAGAATAAGTACTAGGCTTACAAAGAATAAGTCCCGAGGTCGATCTGTTCGACTAAAGGCGGTGCTCCAGCATGGCCGCAGTCAAATGACTGAAGCCAGTAAAAGAATAAAAAGAAAGAATTCTCGAAATAATCCTTTCTATTATAGACACAAGGCCTGAAATTTTTGGGGAGTGAGTAGTCGATTACATCAACCGCCAGTAATCGAATGGTTCTCACATTCTTTTCTACTCTAGATCGACGCCAGTACGTATATGGTACTTCATTTATCGACCCCGTAAAGGATGAAAGGCAAAGTCGACCTTGGCGGAATTTGAACTCAGAACGTAAAGACAGACGAAATAACGCTAAGCATTCCGCCCGGCGTGCTAACGATTCTGCCACCTCACCGCTTTTTAAATTTATTCTTTTCTAGGCACAATGCCCCCAATTTTTTTTTTTTGGGGGGGGGGATGGCCAGTCGATTACATCAACCATCAGTACGCAGCTGGTATTTAATTTATTGACCTCGAAAGGATAAAAGGCAAAGTCGACCCCGGTGGAATTTGAACTCAGAACGTAAAGACAGACGAAATAACGCTAAGCATTCCGCCCGGCGTGCTAACCATTCTGCCAGCTCGCCGACTTAATTCCTGAAATAACTGCAATTATCCACCAAATTTAGAACTTATATATTCTGCTCCTGCATTGCTATTTGCCAGTATCTACATTAGATACGGTTTTCGTGCCCACCACTAAAAATATTTGATTCTTGATGTGTAAAGAGAGTTTTATTTTTGTTTTAGCCATTAAACTGCGGCCATGCTGGGGCTCAGCCTTGAAGTATTTTTAGCCCAATGAATCGACCTCAGTACTTGTGTTTCTTAAAAGCCTGGTACTTAGCGTTTCGGCAAAGGAAACTGATAGAAATTTGCAGGGATATAAACATAGAAACTTCGGTTGTAAAAAGGGAGTAGGGGACAGACAGATACCAAGACACACACACACACACACACACGACGGGGCTATTCCGTTTGCAAGGCTTTGGTCGACTCGAGGCTATAGTGGAAGACACTTGCCCAAGGTCCTACGTAATGGGGTTGAACCCGCAATCATATATAAACAGACTTAAGGCTCAGGAAAAATAAGTGAGTCGTTTTAAATGAAAGTCATTTCTTGCACGTATTAAGATGCAGAGAGAGAGAGAGAGAGAGAGAGAGAGAGGGAGAGAGAGAGACCGATAGAGAGGAACGGGGGAGAGAGAGAGAGAGCGATAGAGAGGAACGGGGGAGAGAGAGAGAGAGCGATAGAGAGGAACGGGGGAGAGAGAGAGAGAGCGATAGAGAGGAACGGGAGAGAGAGAGAGAGAGCGATAGAGAGGAACGGGAGAGGGAGAGAGAGCGATAGAGAGGAACGAGAGAGGGACAGACAGATAGATAGAAAGACTGACAGACACACATACAAACATATAGAGTCACGCTCTATTTTCCAGAAAATTTACTATAGAGAACTACTCTCCCCACCACGCATTACACATGGCATATTGTCTGAAAATATTTATTCAGGCGCAGGAGTGGTCGTGGGGAAAGAAGCTTTATTTCATAACGGCAGACGAAATACCGCTAAGCATTTCGCCCGGCGTGCTAACGTTTCTGCCCGCTCGCCGCTTTCTTGTTTGTTGTTAACACAACGCTTCGGCTGATATACCCTCCAGCCTTCATCAGGTGTCTTGGCCGAAATTTCGAACCCAGGTTCTCATTCCTAAGGTACTTTTCGATGTTGTTCTTGTTATTATTATTCAGGTCACTGCTTGGAATCGAACTCGGAATCTTGGGGTTAGTAGCCCGCGCTCTTAACCACTACGCCATATGCCCAAGTTCGATTCCCGGCAGTGACCTGAATAATAATGAGAATGCAGGTTCGAAATTTCCCCGAGACACCTGATGAAGGCTGGAGAGTATATCAGCCGAAACGTTGTGTCATCAACAAACAAGATGAAGACAAATATCCGTCAAATGTAAATAATGAAAAGGAAAGTGATGTTTAAAACACTGAGATTATGACCCGGCTCGCCCAATAAGCAGAAGCAGATGTTTGATTTAAAACCTCAAGTCTACAATCAATGAATGCCGAACGAGTACGTGACGGGTAGGCTTTGTCCTTTTCCATGCGTTAGGGATCCGTTTGCCCGATGGCATTTGCATAACTGTGGAGCTTACGTCGAATCGGTCAGTAGCACCTACACGTGGAGGTGAAGAAATGCAGCTGAAGTACATACTTCTATCGGTCTCATTTGCCGAACCGCTAGGGTTACGGGGATTAAACACACCAACATCGGTTGTCAAACGATGGTGGGGTGGGGGGCAATCACAAATACATATACACACACACACACATATATATATATATATATATATATATATATATATATATATATATATATATATATACGATGGGCTTCTTTCAGTTTCCGTCTACCAAATCCACTCACAAGGCTTTGGTCCCCCCCGAGGCTATAGTAGAGGAGACTTGCCCGAGGAGTCACGCAGTAGGATTGAATATGGAACCATGTGGTTGGGATGCAAGCTTCTTATTTCTTTATTGCCCACAGGGGTCTAAACATAGAGGGGAAAAACAAGGACAGACAAAGGGATTAAGTCGATACTTTGAAAGTTTAACCACCACCGCTACCACCACCACCACCACCATCGCCGCCACCACCACTCCCCACGATGACAATAACATAACCAACAATAACAAAACGAACGAATTACGAGTGTAATTTTCTGTTTCAGCCACGATCGTTCACGGAGGACTCCAGATCTTTTTGCTCCTATGGGAACCTGATCCGAATAAGGTTGTCATATTTTACGTGGTTTCCGGTTTATGGGGAATGGGAGACGCCGTTATCCAGACCCAGATTAATGGTGAGTATATCTTAGTTTCCTAATGATACATTTAGTGAAGAGAGCCACGAAATGCTGAATGCTTCTATCAAGCCTGCTGTTACACTATCTGTCTGTCTGTCTGTCTCTGTCTCTCTCTGTCTCTCTCTGTCTATCTGTCTATCTATCTATCTGTCTGTCTATCTCTCTCTGTTTCTCTCTGTTTCTCTCTGTCTCTCTCTGTCTCTCTCTGTCTCTCTCTGTCTCTATCTGTCTATCTATCTCTCTGTCTCTCTCTGTCTATCTATCTCTCTGTCTCTCTATCTCTCTCTCTCTCTGTCTATCTCTCTCTCTCTCTCTCTCTCTCTGTCTATCTATCTATCTGTCTGTCTATCTCTCTCTCTTTCTCTCTGTCTCTCTCTGTCTCTCTCTGTCTATCTGTCTATCTATCTCTCTGTCTCTCTCTGTCTATCTATCTATCTGTCTCTCTCTCTCTGTCTCTCTCTCTCTCTCTGTCTCTGTCTGTCTGTCTCTCTCTCTCTCTCTCTCTCTCTCTCTCTCTCTCTATCTGCCTACCTACCTACCTACCTACCTACATACGTAACCCCGCTCACCTCTCTCTCTCTCACATACACATACCTGCATGTGTTTGTATGTCTGTGTACGGACGTACTAACCCAATACTTAATCTATAACTCTTCTCTTCTCCAGCGCTCTACGGTTTCCTGTTCAGTAACAACACAGAAGCTGCCTTCGCAAACTACCGTCTCTGGGAATCCGTTGGCTTCGTCATGACATTTCTCTACTCTACAAATGTGAATATCGCTATCAGACTCTATATCTGCCTCGGTTTTCTCTTTTTTGGCATGTTAGGCTACGCAATTGTCGAGGTCATCTTACGAGTGCGCAACAAGAAATCATTCGCAGTGACCAAATAACGAGTTTTTAAAGGAACAAAACTGCGGAAATAATCATCAGGAAAAAACAAAAACAAAAACAAGTGAACAAAGACGTAGACACTAGAAAAATTAACGTAAATTTTATTCAAAACAAACATATAGACATCAGAAAAAGCGACGCCATGTTTAAATTAACAAACAACGTTATTCGAAGAAGTAACGTGAAGTTTAGAAAGAAAAACATTGAGACCTAAAATATTTCACGTTAGATTGAAAGGAGAAAATATGATGCGAAGGTTTAGGAAAATATGATTCGCGTAAAATTAATGCAATGTCAAAAGTGATCAAATATTTAGACGTAAAAAATTGACGTTAGGTTTAAAATCACGAGCACACACACACACACACACACACACACACACACACACACACACACACACACACACACACACACACACACACACACACACACACACACACACACATACACACACCTGTATATGGATATCTATCTCTCTATTTCAATCAATCAGGCTGAGTAAAAAGTAAGCAATGTTTTGAAACATGAAATTCATCACAATATATTTTAATAAAGCGGAAATTTTATTCATCGATGTGAGTACCATTACAATCAACACATTTTTTGCCAATGAGTTACAGGTTTGTTTATTCCGGAAACATAAAAATCTGGAGTTCTGATGAACTCTTTGAGCGCACTTTCAGCATCGATTTGATTTTTTTGAACTCTTTCTCTCGCAGGAAACCATCAAGGTGCTTGAAAAAGTGATAGTCGGTAGGGAAATAAGCTGGGTGGGGAAGAACTTCGTAGCCAAGTTTCCTCTTTTGGAGCATCATTAGTGAAACGTGTGGTTGAGCATTCTCATGAAGAATGATTGGCCTTCTTCTGTTGACCAGTCTGGGAGAGAAGAGTAGCAGTTTTTCGTTCATTTCGGCAATTTCATGGCAATATGTTTCTGCAGTCATGGTTTTTCCAGATTTTAAGGCATTACAGTGGATGAGCCTAGAAGTACACCACCAAACACTCACCATAACTTTTTTCAAGAGCTCGGGTTTAGGGTATATTTTCGGTTCATAATTTGGTCCAACCACTGTGAAGGACGTTTTTTGTATTATTATACAGAATCCATTTTCACCGCAAGTTACAATACGGTCGAGAAACGGATCGGTCTGGTTACAGAGATGAAGCGACGAGCAAATTTCATATCTGTGCATTTTCTGATTTTCATTCAAATTGTGTGGTACCCATTTGTCGAGCTTTAATTGACCGTCATCGATGACAGATAGGCGTCCACTACACCCACGATCTTCAAGGCTCAGGTCTCCTCTGTTTAAACCATTTTCGAACTGACCACTCACTGATCATTTCCTCACCAAACGTTTCGTTGATATCGCGAACAGTTTCAGCTGCTTCACGTCCTTTTTTGGAGTTGAATATCAAAATTGCTCGAATATCGCGCTTTGAGAGTTCCATTTCAGATGATTGTAACAACGGTGAAAAAATATCAATGTTAATTCATTGATGCATTTGGGCAAGCCTATATCGGTATTATGAGACAATTGCAAAAAAAAAAAAAATGTTTAAAAAGAATTCAAAACTCTGCAAAAATCCGGTACAAATTCTTCATGGTTCAGAATGTTTCTTGTTACTCAATCCGATATATATATATATATATATATATATATATATATGAAAGAAGGTTTGAAAATGCAATTTTAAAGATGTTTATTCAATTTACCAGTTTCACTTCTTTAGAAAAAGATTGTCAAAAGCAAAATATAAAGCTTTATATAAGCTTTGTAGTGTTAAGTACAAGTTGGCACAAACGTATTAAAATACAAATGTACATTCTCTGATAATAATAAGAAAATGTTAAAAACAGTTTAAGTATTAAAATACATAGATATATTCTTTGATAATAATAGAAAATGTTTAAAAAACAGTTTAAGTGTTAAAATACATATATACATTCTCTGATAATAATAAGAAAATGTTAAAAACAGTTTAAGTATTAAAATACATATATAAAAATACATATATACATTCTTTGATAATAATAGGAAGAATATGTTTAAAATATAAAGCTTTGTAAAACACTGCAAAGCTTATACAATGCTTTATATTTTAAACATATTATCA
>NC_142933.1:11781323-11786323 GCF_046866305.1 Octopus bimaculoides
TTTGGCAAAAGAGATCAATAGAATAAGTTCCAGGCTTCAAAATAAATGAAAAAAGAAAGCAAGTTGTGGAGTCGATTCGTTTGATTATAATGCTTCAAGGCAATGCCCCAGCATGGTCACAATCCAATAACTAAATCAAATGAAAGATAAATAAACAAAGAGCTAACTCATTGAAATAAATGCATATGAAGGTATAAAATTACCAATAATGTTTTCTGCGTTTCCTCATTATATAACGTGGCTCGGACTCTGAACTTTAACCCATCGTTCGATGGTATTGAATGGTTTTATATCGAGTAGGAAGTAAGATTTTAATGATAACCGATAAATGAGTTCTAAGCTCAATAGATACGTGTCATGCACATTCATAATTGCATACATACATAAGCATACATATAATGTATGTATGTATGTATGTCATTGTTCAGTTTTATTTCAAGATTTCTTGCCAATAGAGAAAGATCCGGTTTCTAACCTAGATCCAAGGCTCCGCCATTGGAGCTTCAACATCAACTGCAGAGTATGTATGTATGTATGTATGTGCAGATTTGTATGTTTTGCTTTATGTATGTATTCTCGTGCATGTAGTTACATATCTAGACATGCTCATATATTTAAATGACAAACTTATGTATGTATGTGTCATTTGATATAAACAAGATTTAAATGCGAGCGACTAATAGTTTCCTGCTTCTAATAGTACGACAGTCGGACGAGATTGTATAGCGTGTCGTGTACTATTGAGTAATCAATCAGCCTCAATGTGCATGATGGCTGCTCTCTGAGGAAAAAAAAAAAGGGAGAAAGAGAGAGAGAAAAAAATGTTAGGAAAAGGGAAATGAGAAAAGGTATGAAGAGAAGGGAAAAATTAGTTGTCTCTTTGGCCTGTTAGAATATGAATTAACAAAGGTGAGTTTGGTCAATTCTATGGGGAAAAGGTTAGAGTTTGTGAGATTTATACTGTATTCACAGAGGATGGCGTTCGTCAGTTCGATAATAGAATATTATCCAGATGTAAGGATTTAGTGAAAATATCGGATGTGGAATTCGGTAGATTTTTGGAGTTCCTAGATCTTCTTTTAAAACTAAGGACAACTTTTATCTACCTTACATCCACGCTTTTATCTCGTTTCTTTTTTCTATTTATTTATTTTCACTCGTTCTTTCTCGATCTTTCTAGTCTCACTACCTCTCTATATCTCACACACATATATTCATCTTAAAGTAGCGGACTGAATAATCGTTTACCTCCAAATGAATAAGAATTGTGCATCTTATATTGACCTAATCTTTCGTTTCCATTCCATGTATGAGTGTATTTATGTATATCTTTGGCTACGATTACATATCCAAATTTATAAGCACGTATTGTATAAAATCTATTGTGAGCCATATATTTTTTGCAATAAATATACGAGTTTAACCTCGCTGTTAAAAATAAACAAATTGGTTACACCTCACTTTTTATTTTTATGAGAGCAGAAAGAAAACTAATCTGACTACTTTCTAGTCATCTTAGACTTTCAGCAGAGAGCACACTCGGCTACACGACAGTCTAATTTGCATAACAGCACATGCACTTACAATGAATTAATTCATTGATACTGTACTGCATATGAATGAATGAATGAATTAATTAATCTAATACTTTTGGGTAATTTAATAACTTTTTGGGCTAAGCTTATAATTTTAACCTTCTCAAAAGTAAGTCAAGTGGTTACTCCATTGAATTGTCTTCCCGTCAGCAGAAAAAGTGGATTCGATCTAACTAGTCTTCTTAGGTCTTCATCAAAGAAGGACTATCCCTCTTTTATCCTCACCTAGAGATTAGTAGCTTCTAGTTATATATAATCTATATAAATTCATTATATCATTCATTACACCTCAATTTCAGCACATTTCAAATACTCTTTATTGCCACTAAAATTAGTGGAGGTGCAATGACCCAGTGGTTAGGGTAGCGGACTCGCGGTCGTAGGATCGCGGTTTCGATTCCCAGACTGGGCGTTGTGAGTGTTTATTGAGTGAAAACACCTAAATCTCAACGAGGCTCCGGCAGCGGATGGTGGCGAACCCTGCTGTACTCTTTCACCACAACTTTCTCTCACTCTTTCTTCCTGTTGTGCCTGTAATTCAAAGGGTCAGCCTTGTCACACTGTGTCATGCTGAATATCCCCCAAGAACTACGTTACGGGTACACGTGTTTGTGGAGAGCTCAGCTATTTGTACGTTAATTTCACGAGCAGGCTGATCCGTTGATCGGATCAACTGGAACCATCGACGTCGTAAGCGACGGAGTGCCAACATCTAAAATTATCCGAAAACGTGAAATTTGTATTTTATTGAATATATCCCGCCCCCCGCCATATGAAATTTTATGGCAAATTAAATATAAAAACAATTTAACATTAGACTGAAGGATTGCTGAAGAGTTTTGTTGAGTACATATTTATTCTTGCAAGGAAACATTCGACAGTGACTTTCGAAGGTTCGACTTACCAGCCGTCATCGTTCACTGCTTTACTTTGGTTCTTCCAGGATTCATATATTTTTGGCTGAGTATTCCTTTGATAGGTGGAATATGTTGTTGGCACTCCGTCACTTACGACGTCGAGGGTTCCAGTTGGTCCAATCAACGGAACAGCCGGCTCGTGAAATTAACGTGCAAGTGGCTGAGCACTCTACAGACACGTGTACCCTTAGCGTAGTTCTCGGGGATATTCAGTGTGACAAGGCTTACCCCTTGAATTACAGGTACAACACAAACAGGAAGTAAGAGCGAGAGAAAGTTGTGGTGGAAGAGTACAGCAGGGTTCGCCACAATCCCCTGCCGGAGCCTCGTGGAGCTTTTAGGTGTTTTCGCTCAATAAACACTCACAACGCCCAGTCTGGGAATCGAAACCGCGATCCTATGACCACGAGTCCGCTGCCCTAACCACTGGGCCATTGCGCCTCCACATTTGGTTGGTGGAGTAAAGTGAATGAGAATTAAGTTTAGAATATATGCACATGGAAAGTGGTTGTGTAAGTAGAGGAAACGGATAAAAATAAGGGCCATTTTCCCGCATTGCCTGTGAAAACTGTTAGACAACAATATCAAAACCAATACTCACAGTGGCATTGAACTTTGCAAAACCGATAACAATAAGAATCAGAAATACAGAAATAGTCGTAATAATACAAGCCTAGTAGCCCTTTGTTTTACAACAATGCATACTGGAATAAGAAGAACGCCAAAGAAACACTTGAGCTTGCATGGGGTGAAAAGACTCATCAGAGGTAACCGACATTGTGGGTCTACATACAAGACTGCCTTTTGTTTCAGATGGTCACCATAGAAACGATGGATTATGACTCCATTAGAAGCTTTAACGCATAAACAACCAACGAATATTTCCAAAATCTTAGGACTCCTTTTTATAGTTACTACAAATCGCAGAACAGTTTTCTCAAAGTTAACTTTGATTTAGAATCTTGCATTTGCTTACACCAATTGTACACAAATTCTTACAATTAAAGAGCCAACGAAGTACATCTCAATGATTCTCTTTTTTCATCGTATAATGTATTAAAACTCCACACGACAAAACACTACACAGTAGCGGTTACAGAGAAAAATCTCAAAGCATAAGTAAACCCACATCGACAATATACAAGAAACATAGAAGTAAGAAAAAATATAACTAGGTTCAGTTCCTCTTCAAGAACATTATTAGCCAATCTGTTCATCAGAATATACAAAATGTGTTTGCATCCCAGTTACAAGTACCAAAAACTGATAGGCATACGGCAATACAAAAATTTTCTAACTTCTCAATTAATAATTTGAAACATGGAAAAGGAACTGCAGCCAATAACTACCGAAAACTTTCAAAATACGAAATTTAAAACTATATATCTATTTCTATTAGTTGCAACTACAACACACTTCATCCTGCTCTCTAAACGGCAACTACCTTACAAATAACATAATGTTGCTGTAATTTAGCCCCAGGAGACATCGTGTCGTATAGCCAGCTGGAGACGATGTCTCCTGGGGCTGAATTACAACAACATTCATCCTAAACCAGCACTGCCATGTTATGTTGGCAGACAGTCTTTACTACAAATTACATCTGATGTCCTCCCCGCAACATTCTTTTTAAATTGACACATCCACTGTTTGTGTTTTATTCTACGTACTGGGCATACACTTTAGGGTACCGTTTCTGATGAGTTGTAGTGTACTTAAGCCCTATACATTAATTTCATTATTATATACTACTAAAGGCGTCGAGCTGGTAGAATTGTTAGCACGCTGGGTGAAGTGTTTAGCGGTATTTCGTCTGCCGTTACGTTCTGAGTTCAAATTCCGCCGAGGTCGACTTCGCCTTTCATTCTTTCGGAGTCGATAAAATACATATCAGTGAAACACTGGGGTCGATGTAATCGACTAGTCCCCTCCCCACAAATTTGAGGTTTTATGCCTCTAATAGAGAGGATTATTATAATTGTCATTATAAGGTAGCGAGCTGGCAGACTCGTTAGCACGCCGGGCTAAATGCTTAGCGGTATTTCGCCCGTCGCTACGTTCTGAGTTCAAATTCTGCTGAAGTCGACTTTACCTTTCATCCTTTCGGGGTTGCTTAAATAAGAACCAGTGGAGAAGTGGGGTCGATGTAATCGACTTACTCCCTACCTACCCCCAAAATTTCAGGCCTTGTGCCTTTAGTAGAAAGAATTATTATAGATCATTATATTTCCAGATTTAAGGTGGCGAGCTGGCAGAAACGTTGGCACTCCGGGCGAAATGCTTAGCGGTATTTCGCTTGTCTTTATGTTCTGAGTTCAAATTCCGCCGAGGTCGACTTTGCCTTTCATCCTTTCGGGGTCGATAAATTAAGTACCAGTTACGTACTGGGGTCGATTTAAACGACTTAATCGCTTTGTCTGTCCTTCTTTGTCCCCTCTATGTTTAGCCCCTTGTGGGCAATAAAGAAATAAGAAACGTTAGCAAGCCG
>NC_142933.1:11791323-11796323 GCF_046866305.1 Octopus bimaculoides
GGTCCCGCGTTCAGTATCATTGCGTGGTTCCTTGGGCAAGTAAGTGCCTTCTACTATAGCATTGGGCCGACCAAAGCCTTGTCAGTGGATTTGGTAGACGTAAACTATGTACCTATAATGACTACTGGAAACAACTGTAAGCCAAATTTGCTCCAATAAAGGAAAAATATGTAACGCCCGTTATCTATAAATTGTCTTACACATCGCTGTGAAAACCAGTTTGTCTAGAGCCCAACCACAGATTTACAACATAGAATGGTGGTGAACCATAACCTTGGATCCTGCCAAAAGTATACTTGGAGTTCTTCACTATCGGGCGCCTTTTAAGCTAGCTCCTATAGAGGGCTCTTCATTGGCCCCTCGGCCCAACAATGACACTTCATACAGTTAATAAATAATAAATTTTATTAAACTTGAACAATATTTTTCAAGCAATGAACAATTTTCATCAAAACAATGATATAATTTGTCGACTTGGAACTTATTGCAAAGCTGAATGGCAAACAACATATGTATGTATGTAATTATTCAGTTTATTTCAAGATTTGTTGCCGATAGGCAAAGATCCGGTTTCTAACCTAGATCCTAGGCTCCTTCATTGAAATTTCAACATCAACAACAGGGTATTCTTATATGTATGTATGTATGCATGCATGTATGTATGTATGTATGTATGTATGTATGCATGCATGTATGCATGAATGTATGCATGTATGTATGTATGTATGTATGTATGTATGTATGTATGCATGAATG
This sequence comes from Octopus bimaculoides, assembly GCF_046866305.1. Classification (NCBI taxonomy): domain Eukaryota; kingdom Metazoa; phylum Mollusca; class Cephalopoda; order Octopoda; family Octopodidae; genus Octopus; species Octopus bimaculoides. The sequence continues at coordinate 11,792,080 of NC_142933.1, forward strand.
TATGCATGTATGTATGTATGTATGTATGCATGAATGTATGCATGTATGTATGTATGTATGCATGTATGTATGCATGAATGTATGCATGTATGTATGTATGTATGTATGTATGTATGTATGCATGAATGTATGCATGTATGTATGTATGTATGCATGTATGTATGTATGTATATATGTATTATGTATATATGTATGTATGTATGTATGTATGTATGTGCAGATATGTATGTTTTATGTATGTATTCTCAGGCATATAATTACATATCTAGACACACTCATATGTATTTAAGTGATAAACTTCTGGAAAGTTTTACAGATTTTTACAGTTCCAGTGATGGATTGGATCTGTCGTCTTCGAATTAGCTTATGTATGTATGTATGTATGTATGTATATGTCAGGGACTCTATTCTATGATATTTCCATCTTACCATCGTTTCCTCCCTACCTCATGCACTTATCATTCCTTCAGTGTTTTGTTTTGTTATGACCAGAAATGGCTCTGACGAAAATAGCATTAATTATCTTCAGGTCGTTCAATTTTCCTCAAGTGATCGATAGATCGATTGAGTAAACCTGTCAGCTATGTACCTATAATGACTACTGGAAACAACTGTAAGCCAAATTTGCTCCAATAAAGGAAAAATATGTAACGCCCGTTATCTATAAATTGTCTTACACATCGCTGTGAAAACCAGTTTGTCTAGAGCCCAACCACAGATTTACAACATAGAATGGTGGTGAACCATAACCTTGGATCCTGCCAAAAGTATACTTGGAGTTCTTCACTAATCTAAACAATATTGTTAGCCTGGTGTTCCAACAGAGAGCTCATGAAGTATTTTCCCCGGTTTGATAATCCCTCGCTATCAGCTCTCTCTCTCTCTCTCTCTCTCTCTCTCTCTCTCTCTCTCTCTCTCTCTCTCTCTCTCTCTCTCTCTCTCTCTCTTTCTCCGTCTCCTCTACTTCTCTTTTTCTGTCTTTCTCTCTACATATATATTAGCTTAAAAGCTGCCCTATCGGGCGCCTTTTAAGCTAGCTCCTATGGAGGGCTCTTCATTGGCCCCTCGGCCCAACAATGACACTTCATACAGTTAATAAATAATAAATTTTATTAAACTTGAACAATATTTTTCAAGCAATGAACAATTTTCATCAAAACAATGATATAATTTGTCGACTTGGAACTTATTGCAAAGCTGAATGGCAAACAACATATTTTATCTTCCCATTCAGGGGTCAGTACAATTTTATTTTTCTGTTTAACTTCTTTCTTTCTTTCTTTCTTTCTTTCTTTCTTTCTGTTGATTGTTATCAACCATCACCATCACCAGTACCACCACCGTCGCCACCACCACCACCACCACCACCACCACCACCACCACCACCTCCGCCGCAGTAGCCACCACCACCACCACCGCCACCGCCACGACGACGACGACGACCACCATCACCACCACCGCCGCCACTACCACCACCACCACCACCACCACCACTACCACCTCCGCCGCCGCCGCCGCCGCTGCCACCACCACCGCCGCCACTACCGTCACCACCACCGCCACCTCCGCCGCCGCCGCCGCTGCCGCCGCCGCCGCTGCCGCCGCCGCCGCCACCACCACCACCGCCGCCGCCGCCACCACCGCCGCCGCCGCCATTACCTACCGCCACCACCACCACCACCTTCCACCACCACCACCACCGCCACCACCACCTAAAAATTCAACTAAAAATTCTTCAAGGCCCCAGTATGGCCGCATTCTGACTAAAACAAGTAAAATATAAATGTAATGATCTCGTTTAGCGCTGTTTTGTTTGAGCGATGCATTTTTGGAAGCGCAACAAGAGTTGTATCCGAAGTTTGCAGCATATGAGAGTAATGATATGCATTTATGTAGATATTAACTGCTCGATTGATTAATTGATTAATTATTTCATTAACTGATTAAGTAATTAATTAATTGATTAATTTTGCTTAATGTATGACGAAGAAATAGTTTGTCTAGCCATCCGAAACGATCGAAATTTTGCATAAAGTCGTCACTTTTTAGTATCATTTCTATATCTATAAATACACATATACACACGCACACGCGCATGCACACATACACACACAGATGCACACACACACACGGGCATACACGCAGACACACACACACACACACACGCCAGCACACATACACAAACACACGCACACAGGTATACACACAGATGCACATCCACAGGCACGCACACACAGGTACACACATATGTGTATGTATGTATGTATATATGTATGTATGTATGTATGTATGTATGTATGTATGCATGTATGTATGTATATATATATATATATAACATATGCGTACATACATACATATATGCGTGTCTGCGTTTGTGTGTGTGTGTGTGTGTGTGTGTGTGCGTTTGTGTGCATATGTGTGTGTGCGTACGTGTGTCTGCGCGTGTGTCTGCGTTTGTGTCTATGTGTGTGTCTGTATGTGTGTGTGGTGTGTGTCTGTATGTGTGTGTAAGTATGTGTAAAGTTCGATGTACGATTGCTTTAGAGCTCTACGTAGATTATCGTTATCCAGTCAGCATCTATTCTTGCAGATTCTTCATGAATAGATGCAAATTCTAATTTATAAAAAAAACATGTGAGATATTAATAAACATCTGTAAATGTACAACCATCCAGATATTTGAGTACCTTATTTTTTCTAATGTATAATTCCTGTACATCAACTCCAAACCTTCTAATATATATATATATATATTAAAACATAGGGTAAAAATCAGATATTAATTAATATCGATTTATTACCTAATTAATATCTGATTTTTACCGCATGTTTTAATTTGATTAACCATAACCAAGTTTTCAAAAAGGATATATGCAACGCAGTAACCATTTTTCGCATATATATATATATATATATATATATATATATAATACAAAGAATATGTATGCATGTATACACACATATATGTACATACTTACATCTACATGTGTATATAGATGCATATCAGGGTACAGGACGTTAGAAAAATGAACTACAGACAACGGAACGAACACATAGGAAAATAGATAGCCACTTGGAATTAATCCTTCGTCAGCTGCCTCTATTCTAATGTGACTCTCTATTGAAAAATACTTATAAATTATTTATAATTGTAACTTTTTACAAAAAAATGTAGATAGAAGAGGAAAGCTTTTAGTAAAAGGTTTTATTCGTACTTCAAAAAAAACAAACACAAAATGATGAGAAAAAATTACGATTAATAAATATTGGGTCATCCCATAAATAATGCAGTTTTTCAAAATGAAAGAAGTATTAAAAAAACCGCATTATTTTTGGGATGACCCAATAATTTATAAGTATTTTAAAATAGGGAGCTACTTTTCAATTATATATTATAATTATGTATTATATGTATATATATATATATATATATATATATATATATATATATATACATACACATATGATATGTATACATATACGTATAATACATATGCAGATGCATGTACACGCTCACACAAACGCATAGACAAACACACACACACATTTGGCTGTCTTAAAAGTGTTCCGTTTCCTTGTGATAATATATTGTAGAAAATAGAACATGTTAATACATTTTTACCCAACAGCGTATGTTAGATGAATGTAAACATCACATTTACATACACGATATGTCTGTCACCGGAAAAAAGAATAATTAGTTGTACATGCGACGCATTTGAAGAGGGGAAACTTTTATAGATAAGCAATAATGATAATAAAGTGTAGCGTGTGCTTAAAATGTATGTAATGAAAATCAAATTAAGACACGGAACTGATTAGCAGAAAAGAGCAATTAAACATGGAAAACCTCTCTCCGGGACTAGAATTGTATTATATGTGGTTGTCGTAGGTTTCCGTCTCGCTCATGTCTTATTCTTAACGTTCTAAGTATCTTTCTTTGCATTAACCATTATTTCAAGATTATTTAGAATCACGGGCGTAATTAGAAGAGTCGAGTCTTCAAGCTTCAAACGCGCCGAAACAACGTTCGTCCCGATTCACGTTGCTGACGAGGATTTTCAAGGTTTAATTTAATTGTTCTCCGATAATCGTTTGAATGTCCCACTTTGATTTTTCATTATATATGTATATACAAAGCAACCAACCGACCGACCAACCAACCAACCAACCAACCAACCAACCAACCAAGAAAGACCGAAAGGAACAGTTGTTGGCACTCCGTCGCTTACGATGTCGAGGGT
>NC_142933.1:11806323-11836323 GCF_046866305.1 Octopus bimaculoides
CTCAGACACACAAACACACACACATACACACACACATATATATATATATATATACATATATATATATATATATACATACATATATATATATATATATATATATATATATATATATATATATATATATATATATATATATATATATATATATAGCAAGATAGATAGATAGATACGCACACACACACACATATATATATATATTCCTCTAACTCTAGGTATACATACATGTGATACAAATATACATACAAAAAAAAAAGCCTCATAAATACTCAGAAAAAAACCCCATCCACCCTTGCTGCTCACAACCCATACACATCCACTGAGATACCCGTTCATGTAGACATATGTATATAAATATCACCTGATATATCTCGAGATATCAATATTATAGTATTATGTTTTGCAGCTCAGGGATATGTGATATACCACAGGATAAATATTGCGATACAGTTATATAATTGTGTTTTATAACTAATGAATACAAGATAAACCACATGATCTATCTTACTATGTCGAAGTTATATAAGTGCGTTTTATACCCCGACTCCACCACAAACACACACGTGAGTGCACAGACGCACGCACACATATATACACACATATGAACACATAGTGATGCTCTCTCATACGCACACACCACTGCACATCATACCGTATTGCACTTGGATATCTTCCGGTTTACAAGTTATATGAGTACTATTTCGTAACCTTTCTTATCCATCGATCCATATCTGTACACACACACAAACACACGCACACACGAATGCATACACACATACACACACATACATATATACAGTTTACTCTTTTAGCTTTAAATTCAACAAATAAAAAAAATGTTTCAGTGATACAGCACGGAAACTCCAGTGTAACAGGTCACTGGACCGGCCTAAATAAACAAATAAACTACTACATTACATCTTTATCTGTATTGAGTACTTCTCCCTCTGCTCGTTATTTACTAATGGTGTATGTATGTTCGTGTGTGCGTGCGTAAGTATGTGAATGTGTGTGTGTGTGTGTGTGTGTGTGTGTGTGTGTGCGCGCGCGAATGTGTGTGTGTGTGTGTGTGTGTGTGCGCGCGTATGTGTACAAAAAAGAGGAATAGTATCAAAGAAACGAAATGGAAGCAAGTTTAATTATTAGGTTGATGCGGAATGAGAGATTGATAAAATGCAATGTTTTTAGTATTTCGAGCTTTGACTCTTCGTCAGTAAGTTAGATACTTAACAGTGATGAGAGCAGAGAAATGAAATATTTGTCATTCTGTGTCACACTGAAAACGATCAGATGCAGCTCATAGATGAGTGTGTGTGCGCGCGTGTCTTTTGTCCCTTACTTGTTTCAGTATTATAATTTCAGTTATTGCTAGCTGGCAGAACCGTGAGCACGCCGGGCTAAACCTTCTTAGCAGCATATCGTCTGTCTTTTACGTCCTGAGTTCAAATTCCTCCAAGGTCGACTTTGCCTTTCATCCTTTCGGAGTCGATAAATCAAATACCAGTTGTGCACTGGGGTAGATCCCGCCCCTCGAAACTGCTGGCCTTGTGCCAGCAATTTGAAACCATTATTATTATTATTATTATTGGTAGATTTAGCGCGCTGGATGAAATGCTTAGCGGTATTTCGCCCGTCGCTACGTTCAGACTTCAAATACGACCGAGGTCGACGTTGCCTTTCATCCTTTCGGAGTCGATAAATTAAGAACCAGTGAAATACTGGGGTCGATGTAATCGACTAGTCCCCTCGCCAAAATTTCAGGTCTTGTGCTTACCAGAGAAAGGATTACTGTTAGCAGATTTAGCGCGCTGGACGAAATTCTCAGCAACTTGTTGCATTCTGAGTTCAAATTCTGCCGAGGTCGACTTTGCCTTTTATCCTTTGGGGGTCGATAAATTAAGTACCAGTGAAACACTGAGGTCGATGTAATTGACTCGTCCTGTCCACCAAGATTTCAGGCCTTGTGCTTCCAGTAGAAAGGATTATTATTATTGGCAGAATCGTTATCGTGTTAAGGCGACGAGCTGGCAGAAACGTTAGCGCACTGGGCGAAATGCTTAGTGGTATTTCGTCTGCCGCTACGTTTTGAGTTCAAATTTCGCCGAGGTCGACTTTGCCTTTCATCCTTTCACGTCGATTAAATAAGTACCAGTTACCTACTGGGGTCGATATAATCCACTTAATCCGTTTGTCTGTCCTTGTTTGTCCCCTCTGTATTTAGCCCCTTGTGGGCAGTAAAGAAATAAGAAACGTTAACACGCCGGGTGAAATGCATAGCGGTATTTTGTCTGTCTTTACGTTCTGAGTTCAAATTCCGCCGAGGTCGACTTTGCCTCTCATTCTTTCGGGGTCGATAAATTAAGTACCAGTTGCGTACTGAAGTCGATCTAATCGACTGTCTCCCACCCCCAAAATTCCGGGCCTTGTGTCTAAAGTAGAAAAGAATCGTTGTCGCGTTGGTTAAAATGTTGGTTGTTCGGTTGGTTGATTTCCCCAGTATTGCTTTACTTCTCATAGTGTGTGTGTATGTGCGTGTGCGTGAGAGAGTGACAGAGAGAGAGAAAGAAAAAGATGGGGAATCAAAAGAGATATATAAGCAGAGTTTTGCAAAAGGGTGCAGGATGAGTATTTTAAAATTTCTATAAAATAAATGTTTCTCAAACGAAATATATCAGCGATAGGTTTCCGATAAAACACAATACGATTATATTGATAAAATATAGAAAAAATAATATCATAGGTATATTATTACAAATACAGAAATGAGAAATTTGTTTTATTTAATTTTATTTTAAGGTTTTAGATACTTTTCTTTTGGAAATTACTTTTCATTTCATCATTTTCTATAAGCACCAAGAACTTTGATAAAAGTTAAAAATACCACTATTGTATTTATGCCATAATTACTGATTATATCCTTGGTGGCAAAAGTATACCTTCGAAGTTACTGTCATATAACATTTAACACTACTTCAAATAACATTTTCTATGATAGACACAAGGCTTGAAATTTGAGGGGAGGGGGCACATCAATTACATCAACCCCAGTTTCTTTTTTCAATTGGTATTTATTTTATCTACCTCGAAAGGGTGAAAGGCAAAGTGAATTTCGGCGGAATTTGAACTCTGAACGTAAAGACAGACGAAATGTTGCTCAGGATTTTGCTCGGTGAAATTTTGGGGGCCGGGTCTTGTCAATTACAGCAACTCTAGTGCTTGATCGGTACTTATCGTATCTGCTCCGAAAAGATGATACGGAAAGTTTTTCAAAAAGTTTTCATAGTTCTTGACGCAATCAAGGACATCTTGTGCAACTGAAACCCGAGTGTCTTTTTGATCAGCTGAAAGCAGTTTGGGCACAACCTTGGCAGACACACAGCTCATACCCAAATCTTTAGTGATAAAGGACTGAACTGAACCGTAACTAATCTGCATACCCTCAGTTAACTCATGGATGGTGATTCGACGATTTCCCCTCACAGCTGCATGCATATCTGCGATATTTTTCTGAGTTCTGTTGGTTGCAGATCTCTCAGAACGTTCGTCAATATCGACATTTTTTTGGCCATCTTGGAAACGTCTGAACCCCTTGTACACTTGTGTGCGGATCATACACTCCTTTCCATACACTTTCTGCAACTTTGCGTAGGCCTCTGAGCAGGTATCGCCATCACAGCTTTCTCTGTCATGGTCAATGCGACGAACACAAGCTACACACCTTCCTTCTAAGCACTGTAAGCAGCAGATTTGAGCAAGAACGTTAAAAGGTAGTGCGCATGCATAGCAGAGTTTAAGGTCACTCTCTGCCAAGCGGCTTTACTCTGTGTACTTTAGCTTGGTTACTATGGCAACAGTCTTGATACTTATTGATCTGACCTCGTATTTATTACAAGACGCAGCTGAGTTTTGTTCTCTGTCATTTTACAGTTTAACCTGCACAAATTGTTGTTGGCACTCCGTCGCTTACGACGTCGCGGGTTCCAGCTGATCCGATCAACGGAACAGCCTGCTCGTGAAATTAACGCGTAAGTGGCTGAGCACTCCACAGACACGTGTACCCTTAATGTAGTTCTCGGGGATATTCAGCGTGACACAGTGTAACAAGGCTGACCCTTTGAATTACAGGCACAACAGAAACAGGAAGTAAGAGTGAGAAAAAGTTGTGGTGAAAGAGTACAGCAGGGTTCGCCACCATCCCCTGCCGGAGCCTCGTGGAGCTTTAGGTGTTTTCGCTCAATAAACACTCACAACGCTCGGTCCGGGAATCGAAACCGCGATCCTACGACCGCGAGTCTGCTGCCCTAACCACTGGGCCATTGCGCCTCCAACTTACACAAATAAATGTATGATAAACAAAGTAGGAACTCTGTAATAACATCTATAAAATTAGCTTTTAAACATCGATTGGTCAAGGGGAGAAGCAGCAGAATAAAATAATGATCAACGGGACCAACAGATAAAAATAAAATGGTTTAGAACTACTGGAATATATCTACGTATAATCAAAGGCTTCCCATCCGTGACTCTCTTGCCTAGCGTATATCAGAGACTACTCACCGTTCAATGAATATTTCTTAATTTAAAAAGGTCGAGTCTAATTTTGGTGGAAATTTAGTTTTCTATTTCTAAGTGGGCCAACAACTGCATAGTGGTTAGCGTTATCCTTTTTGGTTCGTTTTGAATTATTCTTTTGTTGCGTTTAGCTTCTTCTCTTGAATTGTTTCTTCTCAGAAAGTTGTCAGCTACAAATTTGTTCTTTTATCAACATCAAAAGACGGCATTCGTATCTAAAAATTCCTGCTATTGTTATCTCTATCTACTCAACTTTGTTTCAGAATGTTTTTCTACTGTTTTTTTTTTACTGCTCCTGCGAGAGAAACATGTTTTTATTCTATCACCTTATATTTTATATTATCTATTTGTGTCTCCATATAACTATTTTGTGTTGGAGGTGAGAAGATTCTTTTGTTCATAAACACTTTGGTGATTTACTCTTACATAAGTTTTTATTTTATTTTTATTGTTTTTATTTTATTCCTGATATTTCAGTGACGTCTGACATACGAGGAGTTTACGATTCATTTTGTTTGAATTTTGTTGCAAATAATAGAAAGGCCACTTAATTTTTTTTGTTTTGGAAGCATACTTATTAACTTCTTCGATTGCACTATTGTTTTATGTATTCTTTAAAATAATATTCCCATTTCTTTCTTATTTGGAAAATTCTGAGTTTCTCAAGAAGAACTATGATAGAAGCTTAGATAATTTATCTCTTACCATCGGCTCTTCATTAATATACAAACATACATAGATATACAAATAGAAATAGAAATACAAATACACACACACACACACACACGCTCATATATTTGAATATATATATATATATATATATATATATATATATATATATGTATGTATGTATGTATGTATGTATATATAGCAGAGACAAGAGAGATGAAGACATCAATATAGTTTAATACTAGTTACAATCGTTTCACTGCCATCCCACTTTGCTGAACGACTATGCGCGGACAGTTTCCTTACAGTGATTAAATGTATGTGATGTACATTAGCTCATTAACTCGCTCTCTCCATCTAATTGACATTACCTGTACATGTGTACAGTGTACCATATGCCAGATGTCCAACTGGTCGCAGACCAAATTGAGAATATTAGGCTTGGCTCACGTGACCTGTCTGTACCCAGAATCTTATGGCGTCGATTCGAACGGAACATCCCGGGCGTTAGAACAGAGTTTTGATGCCATGAAAAAAAAAATCTTTTATTTCATGTATCTTTTATATATTTTTTACTTGCTTCAAACTTTGACTGCGGACATACTGGAGCACCGCCTTGACCTTTTACTCGAAAAAAATCAACCCTAGTATTTTTTGTAAAGACTGGTAGTTAGTCTATCGATCACTTTTGTCGAACCGCTAAGTAATGGGGCCGTAAACACACTAACACCGGTTGTCAAGCGGTCGAGGGGAACGCACGCACACACACACACACACACACACACACACATACACACACACACACACACATGCACACACACACGTTTACACACATTACTCTTTTACTCTCTTTTACTTATTTCAGTCATTTGACTACAGCCATGCTGGAGCACCGCCTTTTTTAGTCGAAGAAATCGACCCCAGGACTTAGTCTTTGTAAGCCTAGTACTTATTCTATCGGTCTCTTTTGCCGAACCGCTAGATGTCGGGGACATAAACACATCACTGTCGGTTGTCAAGCGATGTTGGGGGATAAATGCAGACACAAACATATACACACACATGCATATATGTATACATATATACATACATATATGTATATACATACATATATACGACGGGCTTCTTTCACTTTCCGTCTACCAGATCCACTCACAAGGCTTTGGTCGGCCCGAGGCTATAGAAGCAGGCACTTGCCCAAGGTGTCAGGCAGTGAGACTGAACCCGGAACCATATGGTTGGTAAGCAAGCTGCTTACCACACAGCCACTATATATATATATATATATATATATATATATATATATATATATATATATATATATATATATATATATATATATATATATATATATATATATATATATATATATATATATATATATATATATATATATATATATATATATATATATATATATATATATATATATATATATATATATATATATATATATATATATATATATATATATATATATATATATATATATATATATATATATATATATATATATATGAATATTGACTATTTTTCATCTCGTTGCTCAAAGATGCAAACCCATCTGCCCTGTTGTGTTGTTAGGATAAGGGGTGGGAGAACGAGAACGCTGCCCTCTCCGGGTAACGCTTCTACAGGGGCGGCACTTTTCGGCTGCTGTGTATGCTTGTATAGGCCCGAGGCCCTGTGGGTGGGTGACAAACGCAAAGGCGTTCCCAACCTACGCTACTGCGGTTGAGGATTGTCTGTGAGGCTCAAGGTGGGTGTCAGGTTGAATACCGTTATTGTTATATAAGTTCTTTTTAGAGAATAATGGAGAAGATTGAGAGAGAAAGAGAGCAAGGGGAAAGGGAGAGAGAGAGAAGTGGGAAGAGAGAGAGGGGAAGGGGGGAGCGGTGGGGAGGGAGAGAGAGAGAGAAAGAGACAGGGAAAACAGAGGTAAGGGAAAAAGTGAAAGAGAGGGTGTAAGTGTTAACGTGTGGCGTGTATGTATGCGTACGCGCGCGCGCGTGCGTTGGTGTGTATGTGTGAGCATGTGTAAATGTATATGTGCGCATGTGTGAGTGTGTGTGAGTGTGTTTGTGCCTGCGCGCGCGTTCCTACACACTTGTTTGACGTAATGTGTATTGTGTTTTATGTTACATTATTGCTCGTATATATTACATCGTATATATTACATCGTATATTACTCTTGTTGCACTAATTAAGAACGGGTCAATGGGTACATTCATTAATTGCCATACTGTTTTTAATTCAAGAATAATATCTGATTGCTTAGCTTCAGCTCGATTCTGTTCAACCTAATAACCATTCGGCATCACCAGATCAATAATAATTTAATGAGTTGTTATTTTCATAATGTAAAATAAATATCTAGTTTTTCATGAAAAATCTGTCGCCTAACTGTATGAATGCTAAAGTTCCAGAATATTTTTGTATTTCTGCCAACGAAAGTTCCAAGGGAGTGTCTGTAACTCGGTGTAAAACAAATACCGTAGTGTAGAAATGATATGTTTCTAAATCTCTCAGACAGATTTATGCAGTAGCACCATGATAAAATGGTAGCATGTTGTCAACTTAATGTGACAGTCCCATAAAAGGGAAGAATGCTACTGTTATTTAGCCCTAGGAAACACCGTTTCCTATTGGACTTGACGCATTTCCTGTGTCCTTATGTTTTCAAAGTGGTGACAAGCGCCTCCACTCAGCAAAGCCAGCAACCAGAGACTAGTTTCAGAGTCATTGCTCATCATCAGTCTGGAGTAGCATGGTTTGATATCTGTCGATGCCTATCTGCCTTTGAAAACATATATATTCCAAGTGAAATACATTCACTGATTGTTGAAAATAGAAATGATATATACACATAGGCATCGACAGCTAGCAAGCCATGCTACTCCAGACTCACGATGATGAGCAATGATTCTGAAACTAGTCTCTGGATGCTGGTTTTGTTGAGTGGAGGCGCTTGTCTCCACTTTGAAAACAAAAGGGCACAGGAAATGTGTCAAGTCCGACAGGAAACGCTGTTTCCTAGGGCTAAATAACAGTAGCATTCTTCCCTTTTATGGGACTGTCACATTAAGTTGACAATATGCTATCACTTTAAGTATCGTAGAGTATTTCCGGTAAAAAAAGAGAAAAAAAAAGTGATGTTTGGAGAGCCAAGGTACTGTGCAATGGAATCGAACCGTAATCACGTGGTTACGAAGAGACCTTCTGATCATTTCCGGTTAAAGGCATAACTATGTCTTGCGGTAGTTTCGATGATGTTGGTGAACAGCTTATTCTTTTCTACTCTTTGCACAAGGTCCGAAATTTTGGGTGAGGGGGTTTGTCGATTAGATCGACCCCACTGCACAATTGGTACTTAGTTTATCGATCCCGAAAGGATGAAAGGCAAAGTCGACCTCGGCGGAGTTTGATTTAATCAATAGAAATTTCTCTAAACCACCTCTCTATCAAAATCCACCCCATAACCTAATTATGACCCCTCTCAAACTCTCACATACTCAAGGAAGATTTTAACGGAAACTATAAAAAGGAAAATATTTACTTCAAGGAGTCGCAGTCCGACGATAGATTGTTTAGTCGAAACTTCGAAGTGACTGTCAATAATATTCTTGTTTAAGAATAACGAATATAGCAATATTTATATATTTACATATTATATCCTACACATACGCATATTTCTGTTTGTCTGTCTATGTCTGTGTGTGTGTGTGTGTGTGTGTGTTTGACAGTTTGTCTGTCTGTCTGCCTCTCTGTCCCCTGTCTCTGTATTTGCTTGTCTGTCTCTCTCAATATATATATATATATATATATATATATATATATATATATATATATATATATATATATATATATATATATAAGGGTAATAAATTGGATATTAATTTAATTAGCATCAATTTAAAACCAGTGGCCTAGTATAAAGAAAAAATTCTGAAAATTCAGAAAAATTATATTATATACATGTGTGTGTGAGTGAGAGTGCGTGAATTTGTGTGTGTGTGTGTGTGTGTGTGTGTGAGTGCGTGTGTGTATGTGTGCGAATTTGTGTATGTGCAAATTTGTGTGTGCGTGTGGATTTCTCATATATATATGTCGTATATTGTCCACTATTTATTGTCTATACTAGCCACCTATTGTTTGAAGCTAACTAAACTTCCTACACTTGGATCCCGATATTATATTCACCTTCACACACACACACACACACACACACACACACACACACACACACACACACACACATGTATATATACGTATATGTACAGAATGAATTAAGCTAAATGCACTGGTCTAAGGTTAGGCCGTCCAGACTCAGGAGAACTGCATTAGATACACAAATAAATAAATAAATAAATAAATAAACAGAGAAAGGAAGAAAAAAAAACAAAAAATCGATAAAGTAATACAAATAAATGAAAAGCAAAAATAGAAAAAACATGGATTCTGGCCTTCCTCCTGTGACTAAAGCATTATACACACACACTCACGCACACACACACGTACATGCACACGCACACACACACGTACATGCACACGCACACACACACGTACATGCACACGCACACACACACACACACACATTCGCACACACGCACAAACGCACAAATTCGCACGCACAAACACACACAAATCCACACGCGCACACAAATTTACACAAAACAAATTCGCACACAAACGCACACGCACTCACACACACACACACATAACAATTCACGCACATGCACTCACACACACACACGCACACCAATTCACGCGCACTTACACACATACACGCACACACACAAATTCACACACACACACAAATCCACATACACACACAAATCCACACAAATTCATGCACACTCACGCACACACACACACGCACACACAAACACACACACACGCACACACACACACACACACACACACACACACGAATATGTAGACACACACATACGTACACCTGACACTATAACCATGTAGCCGTTATATGGAGCCATTATTCTCGCTGCTACGCGTTTATAGTCGATATGCTGGTTGTCAGCTGTGTGTTTGTGTGTTTAACACTGTGGACCACTACACACACACACACACACACACACATATTCATACACACACATACACACATGCACACACGCTCACACAAATACACACAGGCACGCGCATACATACACACAAACAGGTTCACACACATGCACATTGTTACATTAAAAATGCTATTACGAAACAAAACGAAGGCGGAGAACTGACATAAGCCTTGGTGCGTCGAAGTAAAACGCTTAGCGGTATTTTGACTCTCTGAGTTCGAATTCCACCGAGGTCGACTGTACTTTTTATCATTTCGGAGTCGATAAAATAATACCGATTCCAAACTGGGCTCAATGCGCTCAACTTTCCTCTTTCCCATCATCGCAAAAGATACAGAAAATAAAATTTCCGGCCTCGTGCCAAAATTTAAAGTTTCAAAGCTATTATGATACAATATATACGAGAAGGAGGGGTTGAAAAGTTCCTGAATTTGGGTAAAAGAAAATACAAGAGGATCAATTAATTATGATTTTATTCAATATAATCCCCTCCCAGGTTCACACACATATTGCCACAGCCCTTCAGTTTTTCTAAGCCCTGTAAAAGAACCCAGAAAGTTGGGCCTCCGGTCAGGCCTTTCGCGATACCCTTAACGCCAGGAAATTTTCAGCACACCCTCGTATATGTGTGTGTATGTGTGTTTGTGTGTGTGTGTGTGTGCATTTGTGCGTGTGTGTGTGTGTGTTTGTGTATATGTGTGCGTGTTTGTGCGTGTGTGTGTTTATGTGTGTCTGTGCGTATGAGTGTGCGTGTGTGTTTGTGTGTGCGTGTGCTTGCGTGCGTGTGTGTGTGTGTTTATGTGTGTGCATGTCTGTGTGCGTTTCTGTGTGAGTGTGCTTGTTTGTGTGTGCATATGTTTGTGTATGTATATGTTTGTGTGTGTATGTGTGAGTGTGCACGCGTGTATGTGTGTCCGCGGATGCGCGCGCGTGTTTGTGTGTGAGTGCGTGCATGTACGTGTGCAAGTGCACGCGCGTCTGTGGGCGCGTATGTGATTTTCTCCCTCACCACCGCTTGACAACCGGTGCTGGTGTGTTTACATCCACGTAACGATTTGAAAAAGGACACACCGATAGAATAAGTACGAGGCTATAGAAAAAAAAATATGCAGGGGTCGATTCCTTCCACCAAAATTTTTCGAGATAGTGCCCCAGCAAGGCTGTAGTCTCATGACTGAAGCAAAAGATAAAAAAGATAAAGGATAACTCTTAGCGCGTCGAACAAATTAGATTTATGTGGCTATTCGGACATCGTTAATTCTGTTCTATATTTAAGAGATGAGGAATTATGTACATTATTTACATTTGACGGATATTTCTCTTCATCTTGTTTGTCGGCGTAGTGGTTAAGAGCGAGGGCTACTAACTCCAATATTCCGAGTTCGATTCCAGGCAGTAACCTGAATAATAATAATAATAATAGCACCGAAAAATACCTTAGGAATAAAACCCAGGTTGGAAATTTCCCCAAGACATCAGATGAAGGCTGGATGGTATATCAGCCAAAACGTTGTGTTAACAACAAACAAGATGAGGACAAATATCCGTCAAATGTAAATAGTGTAAATAATGTATCGTTAGTTCTGGTTTCAAATCTCACCGATGACCATTGAACCTGTCATATTTCATGGGGTGATAACATAAAGCGCTATAAAACTACTGTGGATAATTTTGATCGACCAAACAATTTCCTCCTAATACGTTTTTAATAAAAAAAGCCCCCTTTTTTTTTTCATGATTTAGGCATAGTTGTGTAAGCGTATACATGGCTCTGTGGTTCCGGAGTTCGCTTGCAAGCCCACTATGCGCCATCTTGGGCAATATTCTCCTAATATAGACACTGGCCGATCGATGCCATGTGAGTGAATTTGGTAGACAGAAACTGGGCAGAAGTCTCAAGCATGTTCGTGTGTATGTGTGTGAATGTGTGTGCCTATGTGTGTGTTTCTGTGTGTGTGTATATATGTATATATGTGGGCATGCAGGTATGTATGTATGTATGTATGTATGTATGTATGTATGTATGTATGTATGTATCTATCTATCTATCTATCTATCTATGCGTATATATATATATATGTATATATATATATATATATATATATATATATATATATATATATATATATATATATATATATATATACATACATATGTATATAGATACCTTTACACACGCGTATGTATATATAGGTACATACATACATATATTTACACATGTACATACACACACACATATATATATTTGTATATATAAATAAATGTATATATGTGTATACACATATATGAATAATTGTTTGTGTGTATGTGTGTGTGTGTATGTGATTATGTGCTCATGCGTAATGCATTAAGGGGGATATTAGTGTTATCCTTTAATTAAAAGTTTAATTACACCCTAATACTTCAATCACAATATCTTTCAAACGATATGCCTGTGTGTGTGTGTGTGTGTGTGTGCATGCGCTAGTGTTTCTGTGTGTTTCTGTGTATGTGCGTGTATGTGTATATGTGTATGCGCGCGCGCGTGCATGTCTGTGTGTGTGTGTGTGTGTGTGTGTGTGTGTGTGTGTGTGTGTGTTCGTGCTCACGTCTTGTTTCTCAGTTTAGTATTTACATTTACAGAGAGAAAATGTTAAACAACGAGTTATAACACACATTCTAATAAAAATAGCATGCATTTAAGAGAAAAGATATATATATATATATGTATATATATATATATATATATATATATATATATATATATATATATATATATATATATATATATATATATATATATATATATATATATATATATGAAGATAAGCAACAAACATTCAATAGGTTATAGCAGTACGTACGCTTCGTACAAGCTCCATTTATTCATGTAGTGAGAACACCACAGAATGTACAATGAAAATGTACTCCTCAGCTGCATAATGGAATTTCATTTTAGAAAGTCATTTTGAAGATGTTTGCAAAAAAACAAGAGTAAGAGAAGAAAACATACCATCTCGACTATGCTGCTGTTCCACAGACAAGTGGAACAGCAGCATAGTCGAGATGGTATGTTTTCTTCTCTTACTCTTGTTTTTTTGCAAACATCTTCAAAATGACTTTCTAAAATGAAATTCCATTATGCAGCTGAGGAGTACATTTTCATTATACATTCTGTGGTGTTCTCACTACATGAATAAATGGAGCTTGTACGAAACGTACGTACTGCTATAACCTATTGAATTTTTGTTGATTATCTTCAAATTTTATTCACCAAATCTCTTGATTTTGTTTTTGGTTTTTATCCTACCAAATTCTGGTGCATCAAACATTTTAAGTACCACATTTAATCTTTTGATTAAATCTATATTATTATATAGATAGATAGATAGATAGATAGATAGATAGATAGATAGATAGATAGATAGATAGATAGATAGATAGATAGATAGATGGTTGGATGGATGGATGGATAGATAGATAGATAGATAGATAGATAGATAGATGGATAAATAGATAGATAAATAGATAGATAGATGGATAAATAGATAGGTTGAGAGAGAAAGAGAAGAATAGATAGGGAGAGAGGGAGAGTAGGAGATAAATATAGATAGATAAAAAGATAGCGAGAAAGAAAGAGAGGGAGAGGGAAAGAGAGTGGGCGAATGTGATGGAGAGGAACAAAGAGGAGAAACATATATACATACATACACGCACACGCACACACACACACACACACATATATACAGTGTGTGTGTGTGAGTGAGTGTGTGTGTGAGTGAGTGTGTGTGTGAGTGAGTGTATGTGTGTGTGTGTTCAAACAACAATTCAGTAGACAATGCCGAGTGTGTTACAAAATGATAGAAGGAAAGAGTTAAAACATCTTCCATATGCGAGCAATTTAATAGTAAAACATTCTTAAAACAGGAGTTTCATTTAAATATGATACTTGTTTAAACAATATGTCTGATGCTATGGAGCCACTATCGTTTGAAGTCTCGCGTTACCACGAGCATAACAGCGTTCAGTTATGTCAGTTTATCTTATTGTTTTCCAGTCTCTTAAAAAGAAAGAAAAAAAAAAAAACGAAAACGATCATCTCGTTGGCGAGTGGTATGTTTTCACAAAAACTGAAGCAAACATTTGTTATATGAATTATTCCCGACATCGATATCTATATCGTATTTATATATCTATCAACACAGACATAAATACGTAGATAAACATTAGCATAGGTGAAATAGCATATTTGGAAAGAGAAGAATACAAGTCAGACAGATGGACAATGGTGAGATATTATAACAGGTAGACAAAAGAGGGGAAAAATGAGGAACTAAATGCAGACACACGCATACATACGTATATATGACGTGGCGGTGTGGTAACTAGCTTGCTTACCAGCCACACGGTTCAGGGTTCAGTCCCACAGCGGGGCACCTTGGGCAAGAGTCTTCTACTATGGCCGCGGACCGACCAGACCCTTGTGAAAGAATTAAGTGAAAGAAGCCCGCCGTGTATATATATATATATAAGGTGAATAGTTAAACCGCAAGAAGTTCGTACGGATCTCTTTTCTATGCGGGACTATTTATGATGCACACTGAAATGAATTCATTAGGGTGAGGGATTTTGAACTCACTGGCCGATAAATCTCTTAACGTCTGCCTCACGTGGTCTTGATGTCGCATGGTCAAAATTAACGTGAGTTATTTAGACATTAGCAAATTTATTAGAATATTTAGCTGAAGATCAGAATGGAGTATTCTTTGCTCTTAACAGTGAAACGATCGTACTAAATTAACTAAAGGCAAGTGGTTTTTTTTTACTCTTCTCTACTGTTTTTTGTTTTTTGTTCTGTGTGTATCAAAAATATCGCTATCAATTTAGAGTAAAATTTGTAGTTTTGGAATCAGTAGTTCTTTGGCTGCTATTTCTGAATTCTCAGTATGTTGGAGAAGCAGGTTACTGTCAATCCCTATATATTTATGATTATATATATATATATATATATATATATATATATATATATATATATATATATATATATATATATATATATATATATATATATACATATATATATATATATATATATATATATATATATATATATATATATATATATGTGTGTGTGTGTGTGTGTGTGTGTGTGTGTGTGTGTGTTTGTGTGTGTGTTCCCCACCATCGCTCGACAACCGATGTTGATGGGATTACGTCGGCAAAAGAGACCGAGAGAATAAGTACTAAGCTTCTAAAGAATAAATCCTGGGGTCGATTTGCTCGACTAAAGGCGGTGCTCCAGCATGACCGCAGTCAAATGACTGAAATAAATAAAAGAATATGAAAAAAAAAAACACATGCACGCATACATTCTTTTTTACTCTAGGCAGAAGCTCGAAATTTTGAGGGAAGGGGCCCAGTAGATCTGATCGACTCCAGTGCATAACTGGTACTTATCTAATTGACCCCGTAAGGATGAAAGACAAAGTCGACTTCGGTGTATTTTGAACTCAGAACGTAACAGCAGACTAAATACCTATTTCTTTACTGCCCACAAAGGGCTACACACAGAGGGGACAAACAAGGACATACAAACGGATTAAGTCGATTATATCGACCCCAGTGCGTAACTGGTACTTAATTTATCGACCCCGAAAGGATGAAAAGCAAAGTCGACCTCGGCGGAATTTGAACTCAGAACGTAAAGACAGACGAAATACCATTAAACATTTCGCCCGGCGCGCCAACGTATAAAAAACATACAAATTTCTAAACACGGTATATAGCGTTGATGCCGGGAACCGTGTACGTAGTAGAATGCCTGTGTATACATACTTGTATATATATACATGTGAGTGAAGGGATACCTGTGTATGGTTATGCACATGGACCCACACATATATATGTATTGGAGTGTCTATAACTATTTGTACTGTTTGTAGGCTTTTCATGTGCCTTATATTATTATATTTTTATGTTTTTATATATTTCTATATTTCCTATATATCATATTTTCATTTTTCATTTATTTTTTTACTATTATTTTTTTCTTGCTGTACCCTTATTTTCATTCTTATTTTTGTTTTTATTTTTTATTTTTATTTTTATTATTATTTTTGTTTTTGTTCATGTTCTTGTTTCTATTTCACCTTTGTTTTTACCTCTTACTCTATATTTGTATGAAATTCTTTGTGAATCTCTGAAGAGGTCTAGCGAATCATGCATGTACCCTCATTTCAGCATTTCATCCGATAATCACTCCGGCAGGAACTATTCGGATAGAATGGGGCATGCCAAAGCTAGGCCGAAACAGCTGTAAGATTAAACTTTTTTTCATTCTCTAATCCCTTATGTACTTTGTACTTTTATCTGTAAACCCTGTTGTCAAAATAACGTGGTTTGTCATAAACACCTGTATTTGTGTTTTTTTGTTTGTTTTGTAACTTTAGCTATGAATTAAATTAATGAATTTAACGGGATACACCGTCTGCAAGTCGTTGGGTTCAGCATATTATCCTCCATTTACTAATTGATATATATATATATATATATATATATATATATATATATATATATATATATATATATATATATATATATATATATGTGTGTGTGTGTGTGTGTGTGTGTGTGTGTGTGTGTGTCTGTGTTTGTCCCCCCAACATCGCTTGACAGCCGATGCTGGTGTGTTTATGTCCCGTAACTTAGCGGTTCGGGAAAAGAGACCGAAAGAATAACTACCAGGCTTACAAAGAATAAGTCCTAGGGTCGATTTGATCGACTAAAAGGCGGTGCTCCAGCATGGCCACAGTCAAAATGACTGAAACAAGTAAAAGTGTAAAAGAGTATATATACACACACATATATAAACGTAATGAAGAAGAAGAAGAAGAAGAAGGAGGAGGAGGAGGAGGAGGAGGAGGAGAAGAAGAAGAAGAAGAAGAAGAAGAAGAAGAAGAAGAAGAAAAACAAAAGGGAGGCCTGCGTTAATGTGTGTGAGTGATACGTCACCTGCGGGAGACAAGACAGATAAGGGGCGTGTTCTGACGGCCATCAGATCTAGCAATAAATGGGCGGAACGGTGTCACCACTGTAATTAGGGTAGAGAGGAAACTGAAACACAGACTGATTAATCTAGCAATGTCTTGTAACTTCTCCGTTATCAGACGGCGTGGCTGTTGATAGCAAGCAATATGGCCGAAGTACTACGCAGTGAGGATAGACTGTGGTGTCATTAATCTAATACTCCTGATGCTGATAACTGCTTCGTGCTTCGTGCTGGTGCTGTTGTTGCTTAGTTTTAAGGACATCTTGATTCAGTAAACCAATGTTCGAATGCATTTAGCCGTGACCACACCATCTATTTTTTTATTGCGACAATCTAGAACTACATGAACCAGCGTGTTCTCTTTCTCTTTAAGACGGTCGGCCGAGATACGAGCGAGATTTGACTGTTTTAGATACATCCACACATGCGCGATAATGGCCGAAACCAATCTAAGCTATATATACATACATATATAAAATTATAATTTAGGGTATCTAAGAGATACCGCCATGCTGAAAATAGCAGTCAAATCTTGACTCTAAACCATAATAAATGTTTATATATACATACTCTTTACTCTTTTACTCTTTTACTTGTTTCAGTCATTTGACTGCGGCCATGCTGGAACACCGCCTTTATAGTCGAGCAAATCGACCCCAGAGCTTATTCTTTGTAAGCCTAGTAATTATTCTATCGATCTCTTTTGCCGAACCGCTAAGTTACGGGGACGTAAACCCACCAGCATTGGTTGTCAAGAGATGCTGCGGGGGGTGGACAAGCAGACACACAAACATATAACACACACACACACACACACACACACACACACACACGCACGCACATATATATAGACATTTACGACGGGCTTCTTCCAGTTCCCGTCTACCAAATACACTCACAAGGCTTTATTCGGCCCGAGGCTACAGTAGAAGACACTTGCCTAAGGTGCCACGCAGTGGGACTGAACCCGGGACCGTGTGGTTGGTAAACAAGCTACTTACCACACAGCCATATATATATATAATTCCAAGAGAGTTAGAGGTTGTGAATCCAACCAACTAAGGGATAACATCTATCCAATATACTAGTGGTAGAATACCAAATTATCATTGCACAAATGTTTTTCATTGCATGGCAATTACACTACTGAATGTAATAAATGGGTGAGGGAAAACAATTGTTTTACCCTTAATTTATACGGCAGTAAAAAAATGGAAGGGATCAAGAGGTGGTATTCACCAGCTTGTAGACATTATATTATGTCTCTTTTACTCTTTTACTCTTTTACTTGTTTCAGTCACTTGACTGTGGCCATGCTGGAGCACCGCCTTTAGTCGAGCAAATAGACCCCAGGACTTATTCTTTGGATGCCTAGTACTTATTCTATCGGTCTCTTTTGCCGAACCGCTAAGTTACGGGGACATAAACACACCAGCATCGGTTGTCAAGCGATGTTGGGGGGGGGGCAGACACAGACATACAAACATATACACACACATACATATTTATATATACATATATACGACGGGCTTCTTTCAGTTTCCGTCTACCAAATCCACTCACAAGGCTTTGGTCGGCCCGAGGCTATAGTAGAAGACACTTGCCCAAGGTGCCACGCAGTGGGATTGAACCCAGAACCATGTGGTTGGTAAGCAAGCTAAACCATTATAACAATATACATACATGTATCGATACAATAAAGTATCAGTGGAGTACATCCCTTCCTCTGAAATTGCTGGTCATGTGCCAAAATTTGGAATCATTTCTACCATTTTCATCCCCCAATTCTACGCTGCTTAATTTCTCTCTTCTTCTAAATTGAACCTTTCTCTCTTCGTCCCCCATTTTCTCTCTTGTTCTCTCTCTCTCTCTCTCTCTCTCTCTCTCTCTCTCTCTCTCTCTCTCCATTTCCTAACCAGTCTGTCTCATACCCCAGCTAGTTCCCTTTCTAACCCCGCTCCCTAATATTGTCAGACATATTCTTCGAGAACCTCGTCGCCTCCAGTTATCTTCGACGCGTCACATTATCAACCCGTCACCTTTGAATTTACCACATAAACCACCACCACCACCACCACCACCACCACCACCACCACCACCACCACCACCACCACCACCACCACCACCACGCCACAACCACAACCACAACCACCAAATACCACCGCTACTATCTCCACAACATTCATCTCTCTCGCCACAATTTCTTACCTAAATGTTTTCTTGCAATCTTTTGCCACCATCTTTCGAGACGTTTCTTTTCTACCACTAATCTTTATCGTTTCCACCACTACATGCTGCTGCTGCTACTACTACTACTACTACTACTACTACTACTACTACTACTACTACTACTACTACTACTACTACTCCTCCTACTACTACTACTGCATTTTTTATGAACCTTCACACCATCACCACCACAAACACTTTCCCCAACACCACAACTACTACCACCAATACCACAACCACTACCACTACCACTTTTACCATTACCACAACTATCTCTTTTGTAATGATTCCATTCTTTTTTTTTATCTCGAAGTTCAAATTCTTTAAAAATTAAATTCCATCCATCCATCCATCCATCCATCCATCCATCCATCCATCCATCCATCCAAGCTAGAAAATACGTACCAGTTTATACTTGGATACCAGTAATATATTGGTAAATTTAAATCAATTATATTCCTTTGTCGTAGATTGTGTCACATTACAGGTCACATGACAGGTAATTGTGTCACATGACTAGTAACTATGGCAATACAATGCTTCTACCATGGGTAATATCAAAACGTATGGCGTACAAACAATAAACAATTGGTTTAGTTTTTATCTCAGTTTTTCGTGCTTATGCAGACATAATGAGATGGAAACTAATTTTCAAAACTAAAATATTTACCACGTTTCAAACGACAGGGGTCTGGGGTGGCGACCCCTGTTGTACTCTTTCGCCTCAGCTTTCTCTCACTCTTTCTTCCTGTTTCTTGAGTAACGCTGCGATGGACTGGCGTCCCGAATGTGTTTGTGTGTGTATGTGTGTGTATGTGTATGTGTGCGTGTGCGTGTGTGTGTGTATGAGTAAAACTGGGCCCTCAAAATACCCAAACAAATCGTAAGTTTTTAAAAACTTTTATGGGTTAGCATTAGACATCCATCGTTTCTGCCTGGCTTTCTGTTACCAGCTGACATTCCAACAACCACCACCTTATAGACCATGGTCTTAGATATATCATGGCTGATAAACACAACAAAACAAAGCGAAACCAAAAAGAAAAGCAAAAATCATACGAGACGGCCACGGCCGAAATACCTTTGATAAATCATTTCTGGCCTGTGGTTAAACTACAACAGCTCTATTCCATTGTGATGTATGTGGTATTTATCCGACTTACATTGTAGATATTTATCCGCAGGTCAACTAACAACGAGCAAAATACACCCATTATGAAAGGCTTGACAGCCATGATCGTCTTCTATGTTAGAACTATATAAGACTACATTATCTATATTTATTTTATATTTAAGACAGTAAAGTGTGATTTGTGGGAATCATTGGCTGATATGCCTTGCAGGTTGAGCGATATGGCTTCGGTGTGATAATGCAGTGTATCTGTTAAGTGTTGGATGTACGGTGATCTCTGCTTTAGCGTCAGCTCTATCGTGTTTATTACAGTATCGTGTGAGAAATTCGATATTGAAATATGTTCCCGTTTGAGGTTTGGAGTATGAGATGTTAGTATTGTGTCACGTTGTGTCACAGTAGAAATAGTGAGAAGGGGAAACAATATGGCGGCGGCGGCGGCTGTGGTGGTGGTGGTGGTGGTGGCGGTAGTGGTGGTGGTAGTAGTGTGTGCATATGAGTGTGTGTGTGTGTGTGCGTGTTTGCGCGCGCGCGCGTATGTGTGTGTGTGCGTAGGCGTGCTAGCGCGTGTGTATTAGGTTGTGTTTGTACGTGTGGATGTCTGTATGTGTTTGTGTTGTTTGTGCGTGTTTGTGCATGTGTGCGTGCTTGAGTGTGTGTGTGTGTGTGTGTGTGTGCGTGTGTTCGTGCGCATGCGTGTCTGTGTGCGGCGTGTGTTCGCATGTGTGTGCGTGAGTGTGGTCGTATGTGTGTGTATTATGTGTGTCTGTATTCAGATGCTTGTGTATGTGTTTGTGTTTGTCTCTCTATGTATATGTATGCGTTTGTGTGTACGTGTGTATATGTATATGTATATGTATAAGTGTATATGGGCGTGTGTACATTTGCATGTATTTATGTTTGTGCGCGTGAGTGCGCCTATAAGTGCGTAGGTACACGTGTTGTGCCAGTATACATACATACACACACATACATATAAATGTATATATATATATATATATATATATATATATATATTTATATAAAGGGCATTATTACAGAAAAATAATAACGCCACACAGTGGACTTCTCAAAATAACCACATTTAGTACCTAATGCGAGGAAAAAACAACCAACAGAAGATGACCAACTTTCTTTTAAATAGAAAGTTGGTCATCTTCTGTTGGTTGTTTTTTCCTCGCAAAGGTACTAAATGTGGTTATTTTGAGAAGTCCACTGTGTGGCGTTATTATTTTTCTGTAATAATGCCCTTTATATAAATATAAACGAATAATTATATTCTTGGGAATAGAAATTTCCCTTATGAATTTTTTTACACACTGGCTTCTTGATGAAATTCTTGTAAAAGAGTTTTATCCTTTTTTGAATTTACTTATCATATATATATATATATATATATATATATATATATATATATATATATATATATATATATATATATAAAATTAGTGTACATTTATGAACAAAAGAGGTGACACTAACAGGATACCTTACATGCTAAAAGGAGCAGCCAAAGCCCAAGCCACGGTTAAGAGTATTTTATGCATGCTAGCCACTGGTAGAAAATTTCTCTATTTCTTTCTACCTTATATATATTTTCTATGTGTGTGTGTGTGTGTGTGTGTATGTGTGTGTGTGTGTGTGTGTGTGTGTGTGTGTGTGTGTGTTTGTTTGTTTGTTTGTTTGTGTGTGTGTGGGTGTGCCTGGATGTATGTGAATAAGTGGCGAATTGACAGATGTGTTACAACGTCGAATATACTGAGTTCAAACCCACTAAAATCACGTTTGCATTTTATTGTTTCGGGATCAACAAAAAAGGTACCAAAGAAATTCTGACTGAATACCTTGTGGCATTTAATTTAGCCATTTGCGTCCTTAGTTCAAATACCGCCATCATTTATTCGGGTGGTAGACTTAACCAGTCAGGTGGAGGATAACTTAACCCTTCTTCTCCTTTCCACTTGTCTTGGAGCCTTTCCACCGCCTCCTCCGATAATTTTCATTATATCTTATTGATAACAGATGAGGGATTAAACATGTCCGTGTCAATTGTGTGTACTTTCTTGTTTTTCCTTTGTCGTCACCTATATATATATATATATATATATATATATATATATATATCGGTCTGTCTATCTGTCTGTCTGTATGTATGTACGTACGTATGTATGTATTATGTATGTGCGTTCGTACCTATGTATGTATATATAAAACCTATACACAAACACACACATATGTACGAGTGAGTGACCAAACGAAAGAAAATGCATTCAGCACATTTAACAGGAGTTACATGTATTATTTAAAACAGTTTGATTCGGTTCCATACAACTTAAAGTTTTACAGGCCTCTGATAGAAGCCCATCTCTTTCAGGCTTTAGATTACCGAATGGAGAGGTACAGGATGTTCAAGATGGCTAGACATTTAGGCACCACCAGATTTCTGCCCATCCAAGCGGTTAAAAAAGACCCCTTTCTAAAGGAACAAGTGTCGCTGAGGTTCTAACTCTTTACTCGTTAACTTGTTTTAGCTTAAGAGCTGCGGCCATGCTGGGGTACCACCGGTAGCTTTGCTTCACCTTCACTACTTGAAACCTCCTCTGATATGTGGAATTGAATGATGAAGTTTGATACTGCTGCTCTCATCTGCGTTTCCTGCCGCAAGGTAGGCTCATCCGGATCTCTTGACAGGGGAAGAGCCAGGTTTGTTTTGAAGACACCTATATATATATATATATATATATATATATATATCTTTTTCTCTCTTTTACGCTTTTTACTTGTTTCAGTCATTTGACTGTGGCCATGCTGGAGCACCGCCTTTAGTCGAGCAAATCGACCCCAGGACTTATTCTTTCTAAGCTTAGTACTTATTCTCTCGGTCTCTTTTGCCGAACCGCTAAGTTACGGGGACGTAAACACACTAGCATCGGTTGTCCAGCGATGTTAGGGAGACAAACACAGACACAGAAACATATACATACACATACATACATACATATATATATATATATATATATATATATATATATATATATATATATATATACGTCGGGCTTCTTTCAGTTTCCGTTTACCAAATCCACTCACAAGGCTTTGGTCGGCCCGAGGCTACAGTAGAAGACACTTGCCCAAGGTTCCACGCAGAGGGACTGAACCCGGAACCATGTGGTTCGTAAGTAAGCTACTTGCCACACAGTCACTCCTATGTAGTTATCTCTGTCAAACCCTATTCACAAAGGTTTCGATATACCGTGGTTGATGATGTGAGAAGAACACTCGTTAGAACTGTAGTATTTGTAAAGTTGTCTCTTTATAACTTAACCCTTCCCCTATTTTCCACTTGTTTTGGAGCCTTTCCACTGCCTTTCCGATGAGGGACTAAACATGTCTGCGTCAATTGTGCCGTTACACATTTTCCCGATGCTCATCTCTATGATAGAACTGCAATCATGGATGCAATGAAAACCAAACCTGGGCTCCTGGGAATGGTCACATCCCTCTATCAATCAGGCATTGGTACTTCTAAGTTACCGATGTATTACGGACTTGCGACAGGGAAGGTTGAAGAGATTTTCAGGGGAAAACGCGGGCAGAGACAAGAATAGCTTGTTTGATCCTTGAAGACTTTCGCTCGAGAGACTAAATATAGCATCTAGAAATCTCTGACCTACAGTTGTTATTGGGAGATATTTATTACTGGCTCGAGATAAACTCTTCAAACAGGAGGTAAATCCGACAACCGTCCCCTGTTCGGAATGTGTGTCGAGTATCGAAGACGTTCTACAAACAGTCATTAGATGTATTAACTTTTTTGAACTATGAATATACATCAAACATCTTTAAGTCGAGTCCATCGTGATGAATGTTTTACCGCTTTCTTTGGTCCAGGTTGGCCAGGTAGTCTTCTGCATCTGGTGGCAACAGTGAAACACGTCTTAAAAAGACACTGAAGACAAGCACTTCTCACTTTGGCCGATCACTTGTAATTTTTCATACACTTCGAGAATAAGGAGAATGTAAAGATAAAAATGCTGTTATTTCAACGACGAGAATGGCAAATATGGCTCGAATGAATGGGCCAGGATCACCTCACAGTATGCCACTGGAGTTCGTCGAGTACGTCCGAAAGGAAACAATTGCTTTTGGCTGTTTGAGTAAACCTGGGTCTGTAGGATTCCTGCAATTTTGGTCCCAGGCGATTGTGCCTGGGACAGTAACATAAAATTTTAGTGCGAATAGCATTTACATTTAATTTAATTTCATTTAAATTCAGCCTCACATCTAACCACATTTATCGTAAAAAATGTGATTCTTCTACTAATATAAAGCCATAACAAAGCAGCGAGGTGGCAGAAACGTTAACACACCGGATGGAATGCTTAGCGGTCTTTACGTTCTGAGTTCAAATTCTGCCGACGTTGACTTTGCCTTTCATCTTTTCGGGTTCGATGAATTAAGTACCTGTTATGCACTGGGGTAGATGTAATCAACTTAATCTCCTCCCCCAAGCTGCCCCTGTGGCAAAATTTAATATCATTATTATTCTTAAGGCGGTGAGGTGGCAGAAACGTTAGTACGCCAGGTGAAATACTTTGCGGTATTTCGTCTGTCTTTATGTTCTGAGTTCAAATTCCGCCAAGGTCGACATTGCCTTTCATCCTTTCGGGGGTTGATAAATTAAGTACCAGTTGCGTACTGGGGGTTGATCTAATCGACTGGAAGCTTCTCTTAAAATTTTGGGGCTTGTACCTAGAGTAGAAAAGAATACAAAGCCATGAAATATGCTTAAAACACTTTCAAAGTGATAACCCGATGAGTTTACAGGCACACGCACGTACACACACACACACACGCACACACACACACACACACGCACACACACACCCACACGCACACACACACACACACACACACACACACACGCACGTACGTATCCATAAATATATACATATATATATAACGTGAGAGAGTTAGGGGTTGGGGGTACAACCCACTAAGGGATAGTATCTATCCAGTATACTGCTGGGAGGGTACCCAATTATTGCTACGCTAGTGCTATACTAGGTGCAATCAATGGGAGCGGGTAAAAGTGGAGGTTTTCATTAATTGCTACTAGAACATTAATAACTTGTATAAAATGAACTTCTACATAGAACCTTCCAATATATACAGAAATGACACACGCACACTCAACAAAACCTCCTTTCTAAAAAACACTTCCAGCTTTCTAGATACGGCTAATAGAGCTGATGCCACAAACAACGTATGTGGTGGAATGTTTGCTTATAAAAACTTGTATATGCACACATGAGAGTAAGGGGACATCCGAGTAAGGCTGTGCACACGAACCAACACATATAGATGTGCATTGGAGTGCCTATAGCGATCTATCTATAATGTTTGTAGGCTTTTTGGGTGCCTTGTGTTTCTAAGGGTTTTTTGACATATATCTTTTCTATATGTTTGCATGTCCCACATGCTATACCTTCATTTATGTATTCTTTTTTACTACTATTATTATTTTTTTCCTCCTGTACCCTTATTTGTATTTTTTATTTTTATTTTTATTTATATTTTGATTTCAATTGTATTTTTATTTTTATTTCTATCTTATTTTTGCTGTTGTTTTTCTTCTGGTCTCTACCACACCTCTGTTTTTACCTCTTGCTCTACATCTGTATGTAACCCTTTGTGAATCTCTGAAGAGACCTAGAGGTTCGGGCATGTAACCCCATTTCAAAATGTCATCCGATAATCACTCCGGAAAGGAATATTCGGATAGAATGGGGTCTGCCAAAACTAGGCCGTAACAGCTGTAAGATTAAACTTCTGTTCATCCTCTAATTCCTTATGTACTTTGTACTTCTATATGTAAACCATGTTGGCAAAATAACATAGTCTGCCATGGACACCTGTGCTTTGGATCTTTCTTTCTTTTTCTTTTCTTCCTCCCTTTATCACTTTTGCTATGAATTAAATTAATGAATTCAACGGGATACACCGTCTGCAAGTAGTTGGGTTCAGCATATTATCCTCCATTTTCTAATTGTTATACATATATATATATATATATATATATATATATATATATATATATATATATACATACAGATATATATATACATATATATATACATATATAAACACACACATATACACACACACATACAGATAAACAGACAGACAGACAGATAGATAGATAGATAGATAGATAGATAGATAGATAGATAGATAGATAGATAGATCTATATGTGTGTGTGTGTAAATATATATGCGCGTGTTTATGCATATTATCCATCCATCTATCCATTCATCCAAACATATACACATACACGCATGTGCGCATATATACATAGATCTCTGTGTATGTGTGTGTGTTTGTTTGTGTGTTTGCGTGTGTATGTGTGTGTGTGTGTGTGTGTGTGTGTGTGTGGAAGCGTGGCTGTCTAGTAAGAAGTTTGTTTACTAATCACATGGTTCTGAGTTCAGTCACACTAAGCAACTGTCTCGTACTATAACTCCGGACCGACCAAAGCCTTGTGAATGGATTTGGTAGACGGAAACTGAAAGAAGCCCGTCGTATGTGTGTATGTGTGTGTGTGTGTATAGGTGCGGGCTTGGCTGCGTGGTAAGAAGTTTGGTTCACAACTACATGGTTCCGGGTTCAGTCACACTGCGTGAGATGCTGGGCGAGTGTCTTCCATTATAGCATGAGACCGACCGAAGCTTTGTGAGTGATTTTGGTAGATGGAAACTGAAAGAAGCCCGTCGTATGTGTATATGTATTTATGTGTGTGTGTGTGTCTTTGTGTTTATGTTTGCCCCCTCCCTACACCCTCATTTGACGACCGATGGTGGTGTGTTTATGTCCCCGTAACTTAACAGTTCGACAAAAGACACCGGTAAGTACAAGGCTTGCAAAGATTAAGTCCTGGGAGTCGATTCATTTGACTAAAAGCCTCAAAGGCGGTGCTCCAGCATGGCTTCAGCCTAATGACTGATGCGGGTTAAAGAAAAAATAACATAAAGAAAACGCATGTGTGTGTGCATGTATGCGTGTGTATGTGTGAGTGTGCGCGCGTAAATATACTTATTTACAGAATTATTCATAAATCCTTTAACAGTTCATTCAATCGATATATACAATTTAAACGTTTAATTTCTTTGACATTTGTATCTATATATTTCATACAGTCCTATGTGGTATTTTGTTACGAACAATGATATATTCACATGCGTACCACACACACACATACGCACACACACACAAACACACAAACACACAAACACACACACACATGTATACATACATATATAAATATATAAGCACACAGACTTATGAATTTATTAATATGCATAAACACGCGCATATATATTTACACACACACACATATAAATCTATCTATCTATCTATCTATTTATCTATCTATCTATCTATCTATCTGTCTGTCTGTCTGTCTGTCTGTCTGTCTATCTGTATGTGTGTGTGTATATGTGTGTGTTTATATATGTATATATATATGTATATATATATGTATGTATATATATATATATATGTATATATTTATGTATATATATATATGTGCATATATATATATATATATATATATATATATATATATATATATATATATATATATATATATATATATATATATATATGTATGTATATATATATATGCATATGTGTATATGTATATACGTATATGTAGCTGGGGCTGCCTGCTGGAGCCTAGCAGCAGATATAAAAAGGGGAACTTGACATGACAATCAGTCGGACGCTGACACTCGTTGATGCTGCATCGAAGAGGCCAGGGAATAGAAGAAAGAAGACATGCACCCAACACCAGAGCTGAAGACACCTCCGAAAGTGGGGGCCCCGCCACGTCAAAAAGGTAGAGGAGTAGGGGCCGAAACCGGACGTGGTTCCTCCTGATGATGTCTTGAGCTAACTGGATCCTATAAAGGAGCTGTTGTGGTAGCAGACCACGAAACATGGTTGAAATTCCTCCTATATATATATATATATATATATATATATATATAATCATAAATATACAGGGATTAGCATTGAGTTGCTTCTCCAACATACTGAAAATTTAGAAATAGCAGTCAAAGAACTACTGATTCTAAACTACAAATTTTTCTCTAAACGGATGGCGATATTTATGGCACACATAGAACAAAAAACTAAAGACTTGTTTTGTTTACGCTTTTCCCTCCGGTTTTTTGTTCTATGTGTGCCATAAATATCGCCATCCGTTTAGAGAAAAAATTGTAGTTTAGAATCAGTAGTTCTTTGACTGCTATTTCTAAATTTTCAGTATGTTGGAGAAGCAACTCAATGCTAATCCCTGTATATTTATGATGATAAATGGTTCTACCGATAAAGGTTTTTTCATACTGAACTACTTGGCAAAATTGTTAATTATTAATTCTATTATTAATTGACGATTCTCTGCCCTTATTCTTGTATATTATATATACATATATATATATATATATATATATATATATATATATATATATATATATATATATATATATATGTATATATATATACACATACATACATATATACATATATATATGTATATATGTATGTATATATGTTTGTGTAGGATTACACAAACACACACTCACGTATACATACATACATACACATGTATATATATATATATATATATATATATATATATACGCACACACTGAAGATATTTATTATGGCAGTTTTGACTTTAGAGTCCCTCATAGCGTGAGGCATTTTTTGTAATGCCCTTAATATAATAAATGTATTTAAGGGGAATAATTAAAAAAATTCACACTGACTACTTGAAAAATTCTTATATATATATATATATATATATATATATATATATATATGTATATATATACTTACATTGTATGTTAGAAAATTGTCAACGTTGAAATATAAGATTGTTCTGGATAAATAATGTGAGGAAGCAGTGCGGTGGAGGTGTGTGAGATGTACCCGAACTCAGCTGACCTCCGTAAGGACTTTTGGGTCACCATGTTTGTGCGTTTGTTTATGGGTTTCTGTACGTGTGTACATGTAT
The DNA here is from genome assembly GCF_046866305.1 of Octopus bimaculoides. Lineage (NCBI taxonomy): Eukaryota > Metazoa > Mollusca > Cephalopoda > Octopoda > Octopodidae > Octopus > Octopus bimaculoides. The sequence goes on from NC_142933.1 coordinate 11,836,114, forward strand.
ATGTACATATGTGTGTATATGTGTGTCTGTGTGTGCGTGCGCATGTGTGTGTGCGTGTTTGTCTGTATCTGTGTCTGTCTGCGTATGCATTTATGAATGTATTCATGTGGTATATATGTATGTACGTAGAAACACACACATACACACACACACACACACAGACACCTATAAATATGTTGTTGACTCATTGCTTATAATCATCGTTTACCA
>NC_142933.1:11843823-11846323 GCF_046866305.1 Octopus bimaculoides
TCGTCACAGCATAAGTGTTAAAAACATTCGTTTGTAGCCGTAGTGGAGTTTGTCTAGTTTCTGTACATGAGGAAGAGACGCTGTAGTTGTATATTTGTATTCGTTCTTGTTGTTCTTGCTGTTGTTGTTGCTGTTGTACCTTAATCGGAAGTGTAACGGCTATCCCCCTCCTTCAGTCTTTGAGTAAAATGTAATAATTACTCAATTAATATACTGAGTCGCTTTATGTAGTTTTTGGTGTATAAGCAACCTCTTCCGAGCTGTTTTTCCCCTTCCCTCTCTTCCTTTCTCTGTACACACACACACACCCATGTATACACATACAAATATGTATGTGAATATAATTATGTGGGCATATATATACTTAAAATATATATATATATATATATATACACACACACACACACACACACACACACACACACATATATATATATATATATATATATATATATATATACTTTATTTAAAAGCAGCAGAAATATAACAAAAAAAACCGTTACTCTGAGTTTCACGTTCCCGTTCATCAGACAGTTTTGTTAGAAATGTGCTTACTCCGGTATATATATATATATATATATATATATATATATATATATATATATATATATATATAGATATATATATATATATACATGCATATATATACACGAATATATATATGTATAAATATATGTATATATATGTGTGTATATATATATATGTATTGTTTGATTTCATACTAATCCTCAGACATTTTTGTTCATCCATTAGACCCCCATCGATAGATATTCTGCGGTTATCCCTAAAATTCCTTCTAAAATTCCTTTTTGTATGTGTGTATTCACACACACACACACACTCACACACACACACACACACACACACACACACACACACACACACACACACACACAACGATAAGTGATATATAAATACATTTGTGTATATATATATATATATATATATATATATATATATATATATGTTTGTATATGATGTATATGTATATATACAAATATATACATACATACATACGTGCATACATGATACGTATATACATACATACATACATACATGCATATATACATACGTACATTCATACATACATACGTACCTGCATACATACATGCATACATATATACATACATCCATGCATAAATTCATGCATACATGCATACATATATATATACATACATTCATACATACATGCATACATACATACACACACATACATACATACACAAATACATGCATGCATCCATACATGTATACATATATATGTACATACATATACACATACATTACAGGCATTCATGAATGCATACATATACACACATAATACATGCATGCGCACATGCCTACATACATACACACATACACATATACATACATGCACACATACACACATACATACATACTTACATACATAAAGAAATAGATTAAGGAATCTAGAGCTCTTAGCATAGTTTTTCCTAGGGGCTGGCCAGATTGGAGCAATCTCGAGTATAACCAGCCGAAATTGCGAAGATAATCTGGAACTCGACTGATGAAAGAAAACTCCGAATGATCCGTCCTTGTATTTCCTCGTCCCTTTTTGTATCATCTAACTGTCTGAGAGTTTTGTTGTCCCTTTTTTGTATCATGTAACTGTCTGGATGTTTTGCGTTCTTGTCCCATTTTTTGTATTCCTTTTTATATACATACATACGTATATACATTGTTGTTGTTGGCACTCCGTCGCTTACGACGTCGAGGGTTCCAGTTAATCCGATCAACGGAACAGCCTGCTCGTGAAATTAACGTTCAAGTGGCTGAGAACTCCACAGACACGTGTACCCTTAACGTAGTTCTCGGGGATATTCAGCCTGACACAGCGTGACAAGGCTGACCCTTTGAATTACAGGCACAACAGAAACAGGAAGAAAGAATGAGAGAATGTTGTGGTGAAAGAGTACAGCAGGGTTCGCCACCATCCCCTGCCGGAGCCTCTTGGAGCTTTAGGTGTTTTCGCTCAATAAACACTCACAACGCCCGGTCTGGGAATCGAAACCGCGATCCTATGACCGCGAGTCCGCTGACCTAATCACTGGGCCATCATGCATTCATAGTACGTACATGCATACGTACATACATGATCTCCACAAAAACCGAGAAATACCTGGATTTCCTGTGAAGGATTAAAAGAACCTGCCACATGACCTTCAAATCTAATTTATTAGCAACAAAGCGAAAGTTTTAAGACTTCCCAAAGACTTCCCGTGTGAGATTCTGTTATTGAGCATATTCGCACACATGGCTGTGGTCGTTTGCAAGTAGACACATGTAAAAAGCAATGACACTCGCGTGCGCACACACTCATGCACACACACAAACAACGAAAGTGACATGTTCACACAATAGGTACACACACCTACGTATATGCACACATTAACTCAACGAAATGTTTACAAATCCAAGGATCTCACTTGGCATAATAAGTCTTGTCTCTTTGGTTAGCGACCGGCCTGAACTCCGCGAA
>NC_142933.1:11858823-11863823 GCF_046866305.1 Octopus bimaculoides
AGATCATTGTGGAGGCGCAATGGCTCAGCGGTTAGGGCAGCGGACTCGCGGTCATTGGATCGCGGTTTCGATTCCCAGACCGGGCGTTGTGAGTGTTTATTGAACGAAAACACCTAAAAGCTCCACGAGGCTCCGGCAGGGGATGGTGGCGAACCCTGCTGTACTCTTTCACCACAACTTTCTCTCACTCTTACTTCCTGTTTTTGTTGTGCCTGTAATTCAAAGGGTCAGCCTTGTCACACTGTATCATGCTGAATATCCCCGAGAACTACGTTAAGAGTACACGTGTCTGTGGAGTTCTCAGCCACTTGCACGTTAATTTCACGAGCAGGCTATTCCGTCGATCGGATCAACTGGAACCCTCGACGTCGTAAGCGACGGAGTGCCAACAACAATTTGAGGGATATTTAGCTGCTATTTCTAGCGCATCGAGTGACCACATAAAGGCTCCAGGTGCAGGGATTGGATTTAACTCTTCATCTAATGACATGGTTGTTGTTGTTGTTGTTGTTGTTGGTGGTGGTGGTGCTGGAATAGTATACCACAAGATATTTAAAAGACAATTAGACGTTATCTAAAAGGCGATTTGACTGCTATTTCTAGTAAGCCGAATGAACCCGTTGTAGCTTCTGTAAAGTTGTTTAGCCCAAGGTCAACTATGAGTGAACAAATCTAATATCAGAGTTGTTCCAGCCGTGACGATCTTGTCTGCTTATATATTTATTTCAATATTATCCAATATCAACTTTTTCATTATATATATCTCAAAGAAAGTGAAATTTGGCTGCTATTTCACGCAAATCGATGACCACGTACAATCTCGCTCTGACTGTTATTGTTATTTCGCCCCAGGTCAGATATGTTCCAACAGGACTATGATCAAAAGCCTTCCAGTTATGACTATTTTGTCTAATTCTGTAACCAGAACTACTATTGTCCAACGTGTCCTTCCAATTTTAAGTCAATAGAGCGCGATATAAGGGAGATTTGTGTGTTATTTCTAGCAAATGGAGAGGTTGCTTCAGGTTCACCCAACAGACTGTGTGTGCATGTGTGTAAATCTGTGTGTATGTTTACGTGTGAGTGTGAGTGTGTGTATGACTATTTGAGTATATGTTTACAGTTTTCTTTTGTGTATGTGTGTGTGTGTGTACTATTCGGTTGTGTGTGAGAGTTTGTGTATGTGTGTATATACATGTCTCTGTGAATATATGCGTGCGTGTGTGTACGAGTTTGTGTAAATGGGCATGTGTATGTTTGTGTGTGTGTGTGTGTATTTTTGAGAGTATGTTTGTGTGTGTGTATTTTTTAGTGTATGCAAATGTATCTGTGTATATGTGCGTATACATGTACTGTTCGGTTGTATATATGTGTGTATATATATATATATATATATATATATATATATATATATATGAAAATTTGTGTATGTCTCTATATACGTGTGTGTATGTGTGTAATTTAGTTCCCGTCGGCAATGACTGAGCAAACCTCAGATTATCAGCGTTCCGGCCATGACCATCCCGAATTATCGCACACCAAGAAGTTCCTCCTTTTTTTTATATAGACAGTAGTGTAATTTGAAGGAAATTAGGCTGCTATTTTTAACAACTCTATTGACCACGTGAGGCACCTGTGTTGTCTCATCATGGACGTTGTTTCGTAAGAAAGTGTGCTCGTGTGTGCGCGCGTACGTGCATGTGTGTGCATGTGTGTATGCATATGTGTGTAAACAATGTGTATGTGTGTGCGTTAATGCGTGAGTGTCTGTGTATGTGTGCATGTGTAGGAATTTGTGTGTGTGTGTGTGTATATGTATGCGTAAGTCAATGCATGGGGCTACGCATAGGAATATATAGGTGCGTGTATAGGTGTGTGTGTGTGTGTTTGTGTGTGCGTGTGTGTAGTTCTGGGGAGTAGCAAAATCGTTAGAGCATCAGACAAGATGCCCCCACCACTCCAACCCTACCCCCATTTTTTTTGTTACCTGTTTCAGTTATTGGATTGCGGCCATGCTGGGGCACCACCTAGAGGGATTTTCGTGGAACTGATTGACTGCCGTAATTATTATTATTATTATTATTATTATTATTATTATTATTAAAAATCTGCCGCCTTTATTTTTATCAGACTCTATTACTGAGCCGCTAGGTTACAGGGGCGTAAACAAACCAATACCGGTTGTGAAGGGCTGGCAGGACACGCACATTCAAACAGACACACACATACACAAGGGTGTGTGCGTGCGCGTGTGTGATATATACATATATATATATTCATATATACATGTATATATATATATATATATATATATATATATATATATATATATATATATATATATATATATATACGTATATATATATATATATATATATGTGTATATATATATATATATAAATTCCTCTACTTGCATAATATCGAGGTCTCTTTTGTTGTCCTTCCATCAAATATATATATATATATATATATATATATACACATACATATACATATATATATATATATATATATATATATATATATATATATATATATATATATATATATATATATATATATATATATATATATACACGACAGGCTTCTTTCAGTTTCCGTCTACCAGATCAACTCACAAAGCATTGGTCAGCTCGAGGCCATAGTAGAACACATTTATCCAAGATGTCGCACAGTGGGACTGAACCCTGAACAATGTGGATGGAAAGCAAACTTCTTAACAAACACTTTCGCCTGCCTGCGATTATTGGAATATGAAAGCGAGGGCAGGAGTTGAACTTTTGATCTCTTTCGACAGTCAAGGCGGAACGAAAGGAGAATTTGTCACCGGTGGGGTTTCTACAAATATTATCCCTATGCATACGGTGGTAAGGTTTGGATGTGTGTGTGTGTGTGTGTGTGTGTGTGTGTGTGTGTTTGTGCGCGGGAGTCAAATTTTCATTCTTTTTTTACCATCTTTCTTATTTCTTTTCTTTCCTTTCCTTCTTTCTGTCTACCTATCTATCTGTCTATTTATTTATCTATTTATCTATATGTGTCTGTCTGTCTCTCTCTCCCTCTACCAATCTATGTGCATGTGCATGTCTATCTATCTATCTATCTATCTATCTATCTATCTATCTATCTATCTATCTATCTATCTATCTGTCTGTCTGTCTGTCTGTCTGTCTGTCTACCAGTCTTGAATTTTTCTTTCTCCCTCCCCATTTTCAACCTTCCTTTACTTTCTTTCTTTCTTTCCTTCTCACCGCCTTCCTCGCCCTAACCGTCTTTCTGTATCCCTGTGTCCGTGTGTGCATGCCTGTAACACATAAACAAGCGCGTGTGAATACAAACTTCGTATGAACGTGCGTTTAAGAGCGCCTGTTAATGCATGTCTGTTTGCGAGTTGATATTTATTGCTAGGTGTAAGCCTGCGTATGTTTTTGCAGGATGGTATGCGCATACCTCTATAGTACACGCGCACGCGCACGCGAGCGTGTGTACAATGTGCGGTTTGCATGTTTATGCGTTGAAAAGGTACAAAATAAAAAAAGAAAAAGAAAACTATCCAGTCTAGACTTTAGATTTTACGCATTTGTAACTACAGACAAATGTATATTTATCCTCGCACACAAACATACACAGATGCACACATACAGACGTACGCACGCTCGCACATACACAAACACACACAGACACACACAATACAACACACGCAAGCACAGAAGCACACACACACACACACACAAAAACACAAAGGCACACATGCATATGCATGTATGTATGTATGTATCTTTCTATATATGTATATATGCATGCACACACACATACATGCAAGCATGCATACGTACAGTACAAAAACATGCACATACACACATATATATATACATACAGCCATACATGTATACATACTTATGTGCATACATACATACCTACAAAGGCACGAACATGCATATATACACACATACATACAGATATACATTCATGCATACATTCTCATACACATACATACAGACATACATATTTACATACACATATATACACATATACATACAGGTATAAATACATACCTATATGGATTGCTTACATATATACAAGAACACATACAAAAATGCATACATACACACATACATGTATACATACATGCATACATAGTTATATATACATAACTATATATATATACATAACTATATATATATACATACGTTAATGCAGACATACAAACATGCATACATACATACATACATACATACATGCAGGCGCAAGTTTGGATGTGTTGTAAGAAGCTTGTTTCTCAGCCACATGGTTTCGGGTTCAGTCCCACTGAAGTATCTTCTACTATAGCCTCGGGCCGAATAAAGCCTTGTAATTGGATTTGGTAGACGGAAAGTGAAAGAAGCCCGTCGTATATATGTATGTGTGTGTGTTTGTGTGTGTGTGTGTGTGTGTGTGTGTGTGTGTTTATCACCCCACCGTCGCTTGACAACCGATGTTGGTGTGTTTACGACCTTGTAACTTAGCGGGTCGGTAAAAGAAAGACCGACTAAAGCAAATAAAAGAATATTTCCATACACGTATTCCTTTATTTGTTTCAGTTATTTGACTGCGGCCATAGTGGAGCACCGTCTTCAGTCGAACAAATCGAGCCCAGGACTTATTCGATCGGTGTCTTTTGCCGAAACGCTAAGTTTCGGGGACGTAAACACACCAGCATCGGTTGTCAAGTGATGATAGGTGTACAAACACACAAAAGCATATGCATACAAACACACACACACACACACACACACACACACACATACATATATATATGCATATATATATATATATATATATATATATATATATATATATATATATATATATGTATATATATATATATATATATATATATATATATATATATATATATATATATATATATATATATATATATATATATATATACGACGGGCTTATTTCAGTTTCCGTCTACCATATCCACTCACAAGGCTTTGGTAGACCTGAGGCTAAAGTAG
>NC_142933.1:11873823-11883823 GCF_046866305.1 Octopus bimaculoides
TTCAAAGAAAGACGTAATGACATCAGCAAAACATCACAAATAGTTCCCATAAGGGTTGAAATATAGATTTGTTCCCATCAGCAATTTGAACTCTTATCCATCGTCTTTGATCCGTTGAAGGGGTTGTGTATGTGAAAGGATTCGAAAGACTGTGTGGAGTGAGAAGTGAGATTAGGTGAGGGGTGCGTGGTGGCGGGGATTAGAATGTGGATGGAAGAACTGACAAAAAAGCCATTTGATTAGTAATCTATAAATCTGATTGGCTTAAAAGAGCGCGAAGAATATCGAGGTTAGTATATAAGGAAAATAGATACGGTCAGAGTGATCGGATTGGAAGGGAAACCGAAGTTAAGTACACACACTCACCCACACACACACATACGACACACACGCGCACACACACGTGTTTGAATATCTGTATATTTAACAGATGCTAAAGAGGCAGAAGGTGAAAGTACATAAACACTACATTGTGTTTGTCGAAATATGCAAACGCATCTATCTATCTATCTATCTATCTATCTATCTATCTATCTATCTATCTATCTATCTATCCATCTATCTATCCATCCATCTATCTATCTATCTATCTATCTATCTATCTATCTATCTATCTATCTATCTATCTATCTATCTATCTATCTGTGAATGTTTGTATGTATATTTGTATGTATCTCTCTTTCTCTGTCTGTTTGGCTGTCTGTCTTTGTCTCTGTCTCTCTTTCTCTCTGTCTACCTGTCTGTCTGTTTGTCTGTCTGTCTTTGACCCACTTCTTCACTGCAGTTTTCACTTCCTCGTCACTAGAATAATGTTTGCATCCAAAACCCACTTTCACAGGGCCGAAAAGATAATAGTTTGAAGGTGTTAAATTATTCCAGTGACGAAGAAGTAAAGACTGTAGTGAAAGAGTAGGTCAAAGAACAGTCAACAGAATTTTACGGGGCAGGGATACATGCTCTCACTCGAAGGTGGAACATTGCTATTGAGAGAAACGGTGACTATGTTGAGAAGTAGGGATGTGATCCACAGAGGACCAGCTTCATTTTGATGTATGATACATGTTTCCTGTGTTGGTAATTATACCTGTCCTAAACAAAATGGCAATCACTTTTTGACTCACCCTCGTATGTTGTATTTAACCCTTCAGCATTCAGATTACTTTGTTAAACGAAATACTCTCTCTTTTACTCTTTTACTTGCTTCAGTCATTTTGATTGCGGCCATGCTGGAGCACCGCCTTTAGTCGACAAATCGACCCCCAAGACTTATTCTTTGGAAGCCTAGTACTTATTCGATCGTTGTCTTTTGCCGAACCGCTAGGTTACGGGGACGTGAACACACCACCATCGGTCGTCAAGCGATGTTGAGGGGCGGGGGACAAACACAAAAATATGCACACAAATGCATATATATATATATATATATATATATATATATATATATATATATATATATATGTATACATATATACGACGGGCTTCTTTCAGTTTCCGTCTAACAAATCCACTCACAAGGCTTTGGTCGGCCCGAGGCTATAGTAGAAGACACTTGCTCAAAGTACCACGCAGTGGGACTGAACCCGGAACCATGTGGTTGGTAAGCAATCTACTTACAACACAGCCACTCTTGCGCCGATATGCTTATTTATCCATATTGTTTTGAATTAATCATGCATAACCTCATAGCTTCAAGATTTCAATAAAGTGATAATTTTTAGAATGACATTATAGGATAAGTGTGAAAGGCTGGATCTGGTCAGTCTGAGCATAAAACATGTAAAATATTTGCGCCAGATGTGGGCGGCTTAAGCGCTTCTAAAGGGTTAATAGTAAAAAGATAAATATTTATTTTTGTTCGGATTAATATATTACAGGATATTTTGTCAAAATATGTTTTGGAATAAATTATCATTTATTTTTGTAAAATTTAATGAATAAACAAATTAAAAGGAAAGTAAGCTACTCAGAATAGAACATGAAATAAATCTGTTAAAATTAAATTAAACTGATTTTTGGCAAATTAATTAAAATGCTCGTTCTAAAGTATAATTAAGACGTAATTATATTTTGAAACAAACAAACAACTCAAAATTCCATGTTTTCTATAGAAAAACAGTGATAAATATAGTTTATTTAATATTTATTGGTGAAATATAATCAACAGGGTGCAGGCATGGCTGTGTGGTAATGGTTCCAGGTTCAGTTCTACATCGCGGCACCTTGAGAAAGTGTCACCTACTATTGCCATGGGCGGACCAAAGCCAAGGAAACTGAGAGCCCATCGTTTATATACATATATGTATGTGTGTGTCTCTTTAGGTTCCTCCCCACCGCCTGACAACCGGTGTTGGTGCGTTTATGTCCCCCTATTCTAGCAGTTTGGTAAAAGCTAACGATAGAGTGAGTACCAGGCTTTTAAAAAATAACTACTGGGGCCAATTCATTCAACTAAATTTCTTCAAAGCTGTGCCTTACTATGACCACACTCAAATCACAAAAACAATTAAAAGATAAGATCACGATTATTATTTCTCTTCAGCAGAAGATCCTACGCTGTCCAGTGTAATGGACGGTAAGCGTCGTCCACCGGGTTCGATCAGCTGTTAGTCTTTCATATCCATTCCTTGTAATGTCGATGACTTTTAGGCCATCTTGAAATATCTACTGCCAAGAATCTTCGGCCTCCCCGTTTTACGTCTGCCGTCAGGTGGCACCTAAATCGTTATCGTTGTTAACGAGTGCTATTGGTCAAACGGTTATACGTGACATAGATTAAAATCACTTTCTCTTACCCTTTTATTTGTTTCAGTCATTAGACTGCGGTCATGCTGGGGCACCGCCTCCAAGAATTTTAGTTGAATGAATCAACCTCAGTACATTTTATTTTTTTTATTCTAACGGCATCTTTTGCCAAACTGCTAGATTACGGGGACGTAAACACACCAGCACCAGTTGTCAAGAGATGGACAAACAAACACACACACACACACACACACACACACACACACACACACACACACACACACCGGTCTTGTTTTAGCTTCTGTCTACCAAACTTTCTCATAAGGTTTTGGTCGGCCCGAGGCAATAGTTGAAGACAATTTGCCCAATAGAACTAAACCTGGAACCATGTGATTGAGAAGCCAGCTTTTTACCTCACAGCCACTTCCGTGCCTATACAGCCACATCATCTATTTTCTACTACTCTTGGTTCCAAAGTCTTGATAGATTAGTCATTTTACTAGACCATCCGAGGTCACTTAATAATAATTCCTCAGCACAACTCTTATTATTATTTGTAACTGAGTTCAAATTCCACCGAGGTCGACTTTTCCTTTCACCCTTTCGGGTTTCGATGAGGTATGTACCAGTTATGCACTGGGGTTGATATAATCCACAATCCGCCTCTTCCCAAATTTTAGGCCTTGTGCTTATAGTAGAAAGGATAGTTAATATTTGTCGTAAAGTGACGAACGGACAGAATCGTTAGCACACCGGGCGAATTGCTTAGTAGTGTTTCGCCCGTCGCTACGTTCTGAGATCAAATTCCACCGAGGTCGATTTTTGCCTTTCATCCTTTCGCGGTCGGTAAATTAAGTACCAGTTGAATACTCGGGTCGATGAAATCGACTTAACCCCTCCCCTCAAATTTCAGGATTATTACTATTTGTAGTCAGTGGTCACGATTATGACCCTTCTTAGCTTCGATATCACTTGATAAGTTTACTGGGCGGTTTTTCGCTTGAGTTTGCCATTTATTAGAATCGATTCCGTTCCAATTCATATTCCTTTTTGCTATCTTGATATATTAAGAAACCTGTTATTATTAGCTGAGATATAGATGGTGATAAATGATCTTACAAGAAGGCACACCAGCACCAAATAGAATACAAACATCCATGGACTTGGATGGTTTGGAATCTAAGTTTTTACGCACATATGTCAGACATGTTCATCGATGTTTTGGCAGACGTCGACATTAGCATCTGCGGGTAAGCGGAGATGTGTGTGATCCCGTAAGAATGTACCCATGATGACTGTCACTTCATACGATAATCGCAGAGAGGGAAGGTAAAAAAAAATTTGTATTTGGGTCTTTGAACAATTTTGATCAACAGAAAACTTTTTAATAAGATCGATCATCGTTACTTGGCAGCCAGTTTCGACCGCGCTTTCGGAAGCTGGATTTTTGAATCTGCTCCAATGTCAGACCAAATGGTCACATACTGGGACGGTTCGAATTTCACATCAGCTACATCAAAGATCCCTACGCTCATCTCTTTTGTATGACCTGTGTACTGGTGGTGTTGAGATGAATCTCTTTTACACAGGGATGTGGTGGTGACGTGTCCTGCATATACAGACGACATGGCTGTAATATTGTCGGACACCATGAAAGCTAAGGCTGTCGATAGCTTTCTAACGGAATACTAATAGATGGCAGGAGCGAAGATATAGATGTATTTATGTTTAAAAAATATATATGTTGACAATTGCTGAAGTGTTAGTTGCGTGTTCTTCATGTTCAACAGAGGGTAGGTGCGATAATATTTTCCTGATCTATGCAGTGATTGTGTCTTTTTTTTTCTCTGGATACCGATTAATATGATAGAAGTCATCCAATATTTTTATCAAAAGATAAATAACATGAATAAATAATATCTATATAAAACTATAGTATCCGATATTTAACACGGTTCTTGATCGATATTTTATTGTCTTTCCTATCAATACTTTCATCTTTTAAATAATTTCGTTCATATAACATATATATTTTCCCCAAATCTTTTAAATTGTTTAATTTTAAGAGAAGGGTTAGTGCTCACAATCTTTTGAAATGCTTGTTGCGGAGAAATATGAAGGGGCAAGCCGGGGGAATCGTTCCACTTCGTAGATGGAATATTTAATACGCCCCGCAGTTTAACACCAAGACTCTATTGTAAGTTTGATACAGGGTCAGCAAGTTCGTGGGGAAGAGGGAAAGTCGACTTCAGTGCTCAACTGGTACTTAATTTATCGACCACGAGAAGATGAAAGGCAAAGTCGACCTCAGTGGCATTTGAACTAAGGGCGTAAAGACAGGCGAAATGCCGCTAAGCATTGCTAACGAATCAACCAGTTCGCTAACGGTTCAGCCAGTTCGCCATCTTATATTGTCTATTTATATCAGTGTGTGTTTATATGCGATTGTATATACTTATAAAAATACCGGGTTCAAATTTTTGCACAAGGTCATTAAGTTCGGAGGAGGGGGTAAGTCGATTACATCGACCCCAGTGTTCAGCTGATACTTATTTTATCGACCCCGAAAGGACGAAAGGCAAAGGCGACCTCGATGAAATTTCAACTCAAAACACGAAGACGGACAAAATGCCGTTAAGCATTTTGCCCGGCGTGTCACCGATTCTGCCAGTTCGTCACTTTTCCTGTTCCAAATATTAAAGTTTGTTTTCCAGTTCAAAGAATACTTCTTTATCCCCATTTTCTCTACCAATCTTGCAGTCCCTGAAAAGCTGCTTAGACGCTGCCTGACGTTCTTTTAATGAGCAACAAATAAAACCTACCAAATAACACTAATACCGATGGAGTTATTATTACTGTTTAGCTTCAGATCAATCTATTGCTAAATAATTGAAGATGTTCCAGCCATGACGGTCACAAAAAATTGCGATACTATATCAAAGGAAACATTACTCCTGTTTTAAAACTGCATGATTGATTTGAGGTAGTTATGACAGCTAGTTTTAGCACGACAGCTTACCATATTAAGATCCCCTTCTTCGATTGCTTTCACTTATTACCTTGTGAGGCTCATGTACATAGCTGAGATTCGGATTGGACGACTTTTGACTATTAGTTTACGTTGTATACTACCTTTTCTTCTTAATCAAAGCAGAGCAGCTATGATAGAAGTTCTCTGCTAATCGGGGCACTCGATTAGTTACGACGACGAATGTTCCAGTTGATCCGATCAACGGAACAGCCTGCTCGTGAAATTAACGTGCAAGTGGCTGAGCACTCCACAGACACGTGTACCCTTAACGTAGTTCTCGAGGAGATTCAGCGTGACACAGAGTGCAACAAGACTGGCCCTTTTGAAATACAGGCACAACAGAAACAAGAAGGAAGAGTGAGAGAAAGTTGTGGTGAAAGAGTACAGCAGGGTTCGCCACCATCCCCTGCCGGAGCCCCTCGGACCTTTAAGTGTTTGCGCTCAATAAACACTCACAACGCCCGGTCTGGAAATCGAAACCGCGATCCTACGATCGCTAGCCCGCTGCCCTAACCACTGGGCCATTGCGCCTCCATTTCTCTGTTAATAACCATTGTAAAAAAAATCTAGATAATGTCTATGTCTAGGAACAGATATTTCGAATATTATATGCCTTTATCTCTCTCTCACACTCTCTAGCTATGTGTCTGTGTGTTTATTTGTATGTGTGAGTATGTGTGTGTGTGAGAGTGAATGTGCAGTCACAAATCCACAAAAAAACGGTACTCGATGCGAATTCGGCAGGTAACTTCATATACATATATCAATCCGATAAGATATTCAACCAGCAGCGACCCCATTCTCAACTTATAACACCAAATTTCGAAGTGCTGAATGCGCTACATTGTCTTTCGTTACCGGTGCCCATTTAACCAATGGCTCATTGTTTAGTGAAATGTATCCTGGAGCTAAACATTTATCTCGTATAGTCTGGCTGGGGGAATTTGTTTGTTTATCTGTCTGTATGTTTGTTTGTTTGTCTGTCTGTTTGTTTGTTTGTTTGTCTTCATCGTGAACTTTCAACGTGTTAGAATATTTTAGCTGTTTGGTAAGAAAAGCTGATCAGATGGAAGCAAGTTGTGATATAATTGCGAGGCGCTTAAGGTGGCGAGAATTGTTTACATGAAAGGTAAAATGTCTAGAGGTAATTCTTCCGAATTTGCGTTCTGAGTTCAAATGCCGCTGGGACCCACTTTGCCTTTCATTCTTCCAGGGTCCATAAAATGCTCAGTGAAACAAGAACAGGCACCGTCCAAACAGTTTTTCGGGGACTGCAAAATTAATGGAGAAATTGAGGATGTGGAAATATTTTTCGGACAGGTGACCTAACTTTAATATTTGCAACAGAGAAGGCGGCGAGCTGGCAGAGTCGTTAGCGCGCCGGGCGAAATGCTTTGCGGTATCTCGTCTGCCGTTACGTTCTGAGTTCAAATTCCACCGAGGTCGACTTTGCCTTTCATCCTTTCGGGGTCGATTAAATAAGTACGAGTTACGCACTGGAGTCGATATAATCGACTTAATCCCTTTGTCTGTCCTTGTTTGTCCCCTCTAGGTTTAGCCCCTTGTGGGCAATAAAGAAATAAGAATCGTTAGCACATCGGGCAAATTTAACCCGATGAATTTAACCCGAAAGAATAAAGAGATAAATTTAACCCGATAAAATAAATACCAGGCTTAAAAAACAGTGCTGGGGTCGATTTGTTCGACTATAGCACTTCAAGACTGTGCTTCAGCTTGGCCGCAGTCAGATGATTGAAACAAGTAAAAAGTAAGAAACAGATAAATGTGCTTTACGTAACTTCGAAGTCCCTTGCATCGAGTTAGACGTCATCCTTTTGCCGACTCTTGCACTCACCACTAGAAATACAATGAACCTGTCATGGATCCGTTAAGAAGAGAAATAAAGAAGTCCCGTGTATCTAGATCGACACACCCTTTCCTCTCTCTCTTTTTTCTCTCTCCCTCAGTCTCTTTCTCTCTCTTCATTGGCCTGTTGAAAACAAGTAATCAATGACGCTGTTGTTCAAATATTGCGATACAAAAATAAATAAATAAATAAATAAATATGTCGCCATCATCATAAGACATGCAGGCACATGACCAAAAACAAGACTTGATTCGATTTATTATTTAATATATATATATATATATATATATATATATATATATATATATATATATGTATAGGAAATGTACTTGCATAGCAAGTGACCTGATCTGAGATCGTGTGCTGGAACGAAAACAATTGCAACGTGGAAGGTGTTTATAAGCCATTTAAAATAACACACAAAATCCGTTAGATTCACTTCAACATTTAAATTTAATTTGTCAAAATATTTTCGTCGCTTTGAGACCGCGACCTGTTCACTGACACAGAATTTTGTCAGTGAACAGGTCGCGATCTCAAAGCGACGAAAATATTTTGACAAATTAAATTTAAATGTTGAAGTGAATCTAACGGCTTTTGTGTGTTATTTTAAATGGCTTATAAACACCTTCCACGCTGCAATTGTATATATATATATATATATATATATATATATATATATATATATATATATATATATATATATATATATATATATATATATATATATATATAGTAAGATAAAGGTATCATTGACATTTTGAGGTCAGCCAAGAGCGCATTTTGAGCTTTTGTAGCGGTTGTTACATAAGTATATAAGGTGGGTGTTGAGGAAATTTTTCAGAAACAGACATTCCAGGTAGGACTGACGTATGGCATCTCCAGGTGATTTAGAGTAAAGATAACTTTTGTAAGTTTATCTACTAATTTTCTATAGAATTTAGAGCCTGGACTAAAAGCTATGACGTTTCAGATACGAATACGTCCATGTAAAAAATGCGATCGAAGATTGAAAAATTGGTCATGGGTGTATATCCATATTTCAAGAGTTATACCTCTTTCTTCAGTACTACATCCACCCCTTTAACTTTTCACGAATACATTGCTAACATAGTCACTAAGTTAAGTGGTGTATCACTATTGGATAGACAAATTTTACACATCAAACTTATTCGTGGCAACTGGTATGTAAATATTAATTGCTCGCAAGGATAATATTTCGATTTTGTAATCATAATATACAACTGAGTATAGCAAAGATTTATAAGTCAACACTGTGCCCTAATTTAGTGTTAGCCGTCCGATGTTTTCATTTTAAAGTTTATCTACAGAATGTTTATAGAATTTAGAGCCCGAGATAATGGTGATAGGAGGATTGAATCCAAATGGTGGAGTACAATGGGGGCGGTTTCTGCAGTTTGTAGACTCAGAAGAGAAAAGATCATTGCAGCTGTGGTAGAAGCAACGCGAAGAGCATGAATATTTGTGAACCAGTAATTGTAGTGAACTCATGGAGGCGCAATGGCCCAGTGGTTAGGGCAGCGGACTCGCGGTCGGAGGATCGTGGTTTCGATTCCCAGACCGATCGTTGTGAGTGTTTATTGAGAAAAAACACCTAAAGCTCCACAAGGCTCCGGTAGGGGTTGGTGGCGACCCCTGTTGTGCTCTTTCACCCCAACTTTCTCTCACTCTTTCTTCCTGTTTCTTGAGTAACGCTGCGATGGACTGGCATCTCGTCCATCTGGGGGGAACACATACGCCATAGAAACCAGGAAACCGGGCCCATGAGCCTGGCTAGGCTTTGAAAGAGCGACAACAAAAAATTGTAGTGAACTCGTAATTGTACGAATAATTTGCGAGTCAAATTGGCTTCTATTTTGGTTAGTGAGTATGGTATGTATGTCTAGCAATGGAACTGGCGTAGAAACGTAAGCAGTACATGGAGAGTATATAACAGATTAGGAGTGGAATATTTTTAAGACATTAAGCTTAATTTTTGTGAGGCTAAGTACCGCCAAAGAGTGGCAAATTGGCAGAGTCTGTAGACAATCAGAATGGCTATCGGTATTTGTTCTGACACACGATGTGAATTTTGAGGTGCTCTCAGCTCAAAATCCACCGATGTGGATTTCATCTTTCATTCTTTGAGGGTCGATAACAAAACCATGGAAATAGCAATGGAGGAGAAAATAGTTTTACGAAAATCTAAGACAGACGGACTGCGTTGCGGTATTAATTCTTTCTCTTTGCATACCGAGATTAAATCCCACCGTGGCCTTCTTGGGTAGTACGCTTAAATTCGCCATCCAGTTGAGCATCACTCACTTTCTGGTACCACCCTGGGGGCCTTAGGTGGAGTA
>NC_142933.1:11888823-11891323 GCF_046866305.1 Octopus bimaculoides
CACGGATATCACTGTGGTTTCAAAACCTGACCAGTACCACTTTATACACACACACAGACTGGTGATAAGAGAAAGTTGGTTTCAGCTTCTGTATCCCTGTGTGGCACCTTGGGTATGTGTCTTCTACTATAGCCTTAGGTTGATCACATCTGTGTGAATAAATTTGGTAGATGGAAACTGAAAAAAGCCTGGGCATATATATATATATATATATATATATATATATATATATATATATATATATATATATATATATACATATATGTATGTATGTATATATATATATATATATATAGCGTGTGTGTGTGCGTGTGCGTGTATATGTGTATGTATGTGTGTGTGTATGTGTGTGTGTATGTGTGTACGTGAGTGTGTCTATGTGTGTGCTCGTGTGTGCGTGTGTATATATATATGTGTGTGTGTATGCATGTGTACATATATGTGTATAAATATGTATCCATATATATTCTTTTATTCTTTTATTTGTTTCAGTCATTTGACTGCGGCCATGCTGGATTACCGCCTTTAGTCGAACAAATCAACCCCAGGACTTATTCTTTTGTAAGCCTAATACTATCGGAACGCTCACGAGTCCCCAGACAACAAATCCGGAACACCAATGTGCGCCAAATTCCTTTGAGCGAACATATAGAGACAGGTGGCCAGAAATTGTTACTGATTTTTCCTTTCCACAAACTACATGACACAAGTGAGGTTGGAAGAAAGATAAAAGAAAAACGGTTTACTAAAGTGTTCAGACCAGTTCTGAACGGAAATTACAGCAATAATATAACAACCAGTTAATGAGGTGGATTAATAAATATAAACAAGTTACAGACTATCGGTTCGCCTGGCAAACTGTGATGGTTAAGAGCATGCGGATTGATCAAAAAGGTATTGTAAAACTTCATCTGACTGGAACGTTCTGAGAGGTACTAAAGTTGTCAAGAACTCAACTGTTAGTTAAATGCATTTGAAATCTGCTGAGTGCACTATGTATGTAAGCGCTAATTTTGTTAAAATACCGTAATAAAAAACGAGTAAACCAGTCTATGTTTAAACTTTATTCAGCTTATATATTATTCTGTACACATTCACACAAATTCGAAACAATATATATATATATATATATATATATATACATACGTATATAAGGTTGAGAAGGGTATTGGATTTAACCAAACCCCGGAGGATACAGGTAATACCGAGTAAGTGCTGTATACCGATTATTCACACAAGGATTACTTTGCACGGATTTTTACACGGATATTTACCACTGGAATGAAACTACACTTCAAGTACTGTTCTCTCTTTTTCCAGCACATCACACTCTGTACCACCTCATACTAAAAATATCCGCCTATGGATATAATAATAGATTACTTTATTTTTTTCTGTCTCCGATGAAGGGAAGTACTGGATCTTCCCAGGAACATCTGTAAGACTCTATCCATAAAATTCTTCAACCTTACCTTTGCTCTCTTTATCTTTTTGTTTTTATATATTTACATATACATACGTATATATATAAGTACACACACACACACAATCACACACACACACACATGTGTAGATATATATATCTGCATATACATATACAAAGGCAAACACATGTATATACACACATATACATATATGCATATATATATATATATATGTGTGTGTGTGTGTGTGTGTGTGTGTGTGTGTATCTTGTGGACTAGACACCAGTTATCATCACACTGAAGATACATATATAAGTATGTCTTAATCGAAGCACAAACACCCTGCGAGGCTTTCATCAATGATTCGAAATTAACACGATGCCAAACTCAAAATATCAACATCCCGATGAACAGGGCAACATACAATGAACAAAACGACTACAGTTTTACTTAAAAAACATAAGCACTACAAGAAAAATCATCCTTTCTACTCGAGGCATAAGGCCCAAAATTCTGGTGGAGGGGACCAGTCGATTAGATCGACCCCAGTGCGTAACTGGCACTTAATTTATCGACCCCGAAAGGATGAAAGGCAAAGTCGACCTCGGCGGAATTTGAACTCAGAACGTAACGGCAGACGAAATACCGCTAAGAATTTCGCCAGGCGTGCTAACGTTTCTAATTTCTTTACTGCCCACAAGGGGCTACACACAGAGGGGTCAAACAAGGACAGACAAAGGGATTAAGTCGATTACATCGACCCCAGTGCGTAACTGGTACTCAATTTATCGACCCCGAAAGGATGAAAGGTAAAGTCGACCTCGGCGGAATTTGAACTCAGAACGTAACGGCAGACGAAATACCGCTAAGCATTTCGCCCGGCGTGCTAACGTTTCTGCCAGCTCGCAGCCTTACAACAAGACAAATAATGACCTAATAAAGCAACATACCACAGCAATTTTTACAACTAGATTCTTAATGAATTCGTTGGAATTTTCTTCGAAGGCGCGTGGCTTAGTGGTTAGGGTATTCGACTGACGATTGCAAGGTTGTGAGTTCGATTCGCAGCGTTGCAT
>NC_142933.1:11893823-11898823 GCF_046866305.1 Octopus bimaculoides
AACACGCAAAGGCATACACACACACACACACACACACTGAGGCATGCACGCACACAACACACACACTGAGGCATACCCACACACAACACACACGGAGGCATACACGCCCGGACATACATACACACACAGAAGAAACACACACAACAAAGAGATCTAACACAAACACTCTCTGTATATGCTACAAACTGAAAAACTGAAAAAAAAAAAACAACCCTGTATACATACATATATATACAACACAAGGAAATGACTTTAACGATAGTAGCATTAATTTTCTAGGTCATCCAATTTTTCTTAACCGATCAATAGGTCGATTGAATAAACCTATCAATGACGGACCAATAATGACAAATGGAAACAACCGGAAACCAAATTTACTACATTAAAGAAAGTACGTAATGACTGTTATTGATACCATGTCTTAAATATGTATTTATGACTATGTATGTGTTATTTCTTTACTACCCACAAGGGGCTACACACAGAGGGGACAAACAAGGACAGATAATACCGACCCCAGTGCGTAACTGGTACTTATTTAATCGACCCCGAAAGGATGAAAGGCAAAGTCGACCTCGGCGGGATTTGAACTCAGAACGTAGCGGCAGACGAAATACCGTTAAGCATTTCGCCCGTCGTGCTAACGTTTCTGCCAGCTCGTATGACTATATATGTGTACACACGTACATATAAACACTGGGTTCAGCGAAGTTGCATATGTCAAAGTGCCAAGGACTCAATATCATAAATACAGAGTTAATTTACATATTCTTGTTACATATATAGAACTAATGTAATTCTCGGTTATGGGATCAAAATTTTGATGACAGTAAGTTGTCGTTGAAGTGTTTTGAGTCATTGGTTATCAAATTAACAATACGGATAGCATTTATAATACACACACACACATTTAGAATTTCTGTAGCTGTTCCAGTTAATCAATCAGTCATGTTCATCAAAGTCCTTTCCTTGACATTCGGGATCTTATCAATGACTTGCCCTCTTTACTCTAGATCAGCATCAGGTCTACAAAATTTAAAAAAAAAAACAGTTATCATTGTTATTTTATTAAAAACAAAACTCTTGATTTCCCGATATTAAATCATTTTTTGTTTCTTCTTTGATATTCTTGAGTTGACCAAAAAACTTCCGAATTAATTTAAAGTGATCACAAACTGTACGGAGACACGTCGTAAGAATGTTCCCGGTCTTGGGTTGTAGACTGAATCCGTCGCCCGATTTACCATCACCATATAACTCGTTGGTGACTTTGAACGAAGGCCCAACTTTAAGAATGACTTACTCTTTTCACACCGCTAGCAAAAGTGGCCCTTACCAACCAAATATTCCTTGTTCTTGCTATTCCTTCTTTGATTAAACCAAAAACATATATCTGTGATTAATGTGCAAAGCAATTGAAAAGACTACAAATTGTCATTTCTAAAACATGTTTCCTAAAAGAGTGGAGGCGCAATGGCCCAGTGGTTAGGGCAGTGAACTCGCGGTCATAGGATCGTGGTTTCGATTTCCAGACCGGGCGTTGTGAGTGTTTATTGAGCGAAAACACCTAAAGCTCCATGAGGCTCCGGCAGGGGATCGGGGCGAACCCTGCTGTACTCTTTCACCACAACTTTCTCTCACTCTTACTTCCTGTTTCTGTTGTGCCTGTAATTCAAAGGGTCAGCCTTGTCACACTGTGTCACGCTGAATATCCCCGAGAACTACGTTAAGGGTACACGTGTCTGTGGAGTGCTCAGCCACTTGCACGTTAATTTCACGAGCAGGCTGTTCCGTTGATCGGATCGACTGGAACCCTCGACGTCGTAAGCGACGGAGTGCCAACAACCCCTGTTGATAATAGAATGTGGTTGGACGCACAACTCTGTAAATGAAGAACGCACAAAATATAGTTCCAGAAATACTACCATGTGAGTGGAAATTCTTTATTGAGAGAACGAAGGAAAAACATGTTTGTGCTTAAATCGATTGAAATGGCGCTGTTGTTGTTGTTGTTGTTGTTGTTTTAAGCCAGTCAATTCATTAAAAAAAAAAAGTGAAGAAATATCAATATTATGAAATTTTAGCTAAAGAAAATTTCGATCATTACCAGAATAAATTATTGTTGCTTGATTTTCACCAATATCTCTTCAAATATCCAACTGATTTGAAGAATGATAACGGTAATGTTTGTTAACCCTTTCCACATCCCTCCACACACACACACACACACACAATTCACTATCAAGATGTGTATCATTCTTTGATAAAAGTGACAAGGAAATTTTTCATCAAAAGCTATGGTCAATATCAGAATCATTTGTGCGCAGATATTAACGGCTGAAGTCTTGTATTCTTCATTTTCATCTCTTAATAAATGGCGTATTGTCTACAGATTATGACATTGTGAAGATCTGGCTTGCTGTAGTCATTGAGATTGCAAGTTCGCATTCTGTTGCTGGCGCACTATGTCTGACCAAGTATCTTAACTCTGAAACAAGTCTGGTTATAGGTAGGGATAACTAAGTACAATGACTCACTACACGAAAGTGGAGTTTCGAGTTTTGGCACTAGGCCAGTAATTTCGGAAGAGAGGGTAAGTCGATTAAATTGACACAAGTACTCAATTGGTATTTATTTTATCGACCCTGAAACGATGAAAGGTAAAGTCGATCTCGGTGGCATTTGAACTCAGAGCATGAAGACGGACGAAATGCGGTTAAGCATTTTGCCCGGCGTATGAACCATTCTGCCAGCTAGCTGCCTTTCGAGGCACTGTAATGTTATGAATGCTTTCGTCGATCATTCTTGGTCTTATTGTTGTTTTATTCCATAGCAGAGGTAATATCACTCTTGTGGTAACTACACGAGATTTGACGCAAAAACGGATAAACAACCGACATACTATTTACAGTTTATGCACAGTTAAACTATATTAAGTTACACACATATTCACTTTTTAATTAAATTATTCCTAGTGCTGTTACTCGGACAGCGACTTAGCATCGGGGAAAATGCCTTGCTGTATTTTTTTTTCCTTCTTGGTTTTCAGAGTTCAAAGCCGAGCAAGATACACATCACATTTCGTCATTGAGGGTCGATACAATAAGCACCAGATCAGGACGGCGTATTCACTGAATTGTTGAGTTGTAAATAAAATGCCTTCTGGTATTTATTTCCCCCGGCTCTTTACCTTCTCAGTTCCCAGCTAGACGTGACGAACTTCCTGTCCAGAACATGGTGTTTTGCACAAAAAAAATACATGAAATAATGCAACGGGGAAACACCTTTGAACTCTCTCAAGAAAAAAGAATCTTTATAAATGAATCTCGTCGACCCGGTGGCGTACAAGGGAAGGAATTCTTTTAGGGACGGTTGGCACTCGTGGAGCTTTAGGTGTTTTCGCTCAATAAACACCCACAACGCCCGGTCTGGGAATCGAAACCGCGATCCTATGACCGCGAGTCTGCTGCCCTAACCACTGGGCCATTGCGCCTCCACATCAACAAGGGTAAAACAGCAGGATCGGTAGAGCTACGTAAACATACTAAATAGCATTTCGCGTTTCTACGTTCTTAGGTTCAAAACTTCGCTTTCGTCATCCTAGCTTCTATAAATTAAGTACCAGTTATGTAATGTGGCATGTTATATAATCACAATACTCTAGCGATGTTTGTGGATTCTACATCTGCTACTTGGTTCAATCAGTTGGCGGCGGCCAAGATGGAGCATTGCCTTGTAGGGTTAGTCGATCAGATTTTCCTAAGTCCTTATCGTTTCTGCCATTTTTGCAGAACCGACATGTGACGAGGACGTAAATAAACCGACACTGGTTATCAGACGGTGGATAGACAACACGAGTACAAACACGCACACACAAATACTTACACACACACACACGCCACACACATGCTCACTTACACGCACACACACGCTACACACATGCTCACTTACACGCACACACAAATATATCTATTTTTGCACGTTCATATATATTTTGTTTGTGTGTGTATGTGTACATGTGTTTATGCGCGTGTATATGTGTGCGTGTATGTATGCGTGTGCGTGTGTGTGCGTGTGCGTGTAGACGTGTGTGTGTGTGTGTGTGTGTGTGCGCGTGCGTGTCCCACAGACCTTTTCACAGTTTAGGTCTGTTTACTAGAAATCCTTTTGGTGCTCCATAATGTTAGCGATGGCCGAAATAATAAATATGATATGGGACAAGATACAATCCCTGACATCGTAAGTTCAACTCTCATCGAGGTCAGGTTTGCTTTTTATTTCTCCGAGTTCAGTGTACATAAACAGAATACAGCTAACCTGTAAAATATGCAGACCTATACCAAAATTTTTAGTTTCATAATTACAATATAATACATAATCCTACCTACCTATCTATCTATCTATCTATGTATCTGTCTGTCTGTCTATCTGTCTGTCTATCTATCTGTCCTATCTAACTATCTATCTATCTATCTATCTATTTATATATATGTATGTATATATATATATATATATATATATATATATATATATATATATATATATGTATATATATATATAATGCAAACATGTCCTAAGTTCAAAATGTTGCTTTTTCAGAAAACGAAAAAATAGTGTCACCATTTCATTTCTTTTCACACTTTCTTTCAACAGTTTGAGCTTAACAATAATACTTCGTTGGTTGCATAAAATCATAACTTCATGCAAGTATGATATTTTCAGAAAGAAATATTTTTGCGAAACTGTCGTATGTGAGACTTACTACGCTTTTGAAAAATGCTTAACTGTTGTACTACACTTTGACAATTTTCATCTGAAGCAGCTGAAGATACGATAGTTTGACTAAAAGAATCGGCTATAGCAAGCAAAGTTAAATATTATTTTCTACTCTAGGCCCAAGGCCAGAAATTTTTGGGGAGGGAGCCATCGATTAGATCGACTCCAGTGCACAACTGGTACTTAATTTATCGACCCCGAAAGTATGAAAGGCAAAGTCAATC
>NC_142933.1:11903823-11918823 GCF_046866305.1 Octopus bimaculoides
AAAACAACAGCACGCACAGCGGCAACAACAACAACAAACGCAGCGGTAATATCAACAACAGCTCCCACACCAATAACTTTAAAAAATAAATAAGAAGAATAAACCTACAGTATTAATAAAAAGGAACAAAAACGAAAGTGAAACTAAAAAAAGAAGCAAATATGGAAGACTAGAAAGAGTAAAACCAAATACTGTTCATAGCAAAAATATTAAAATAAAACAATAGAGAAAACAAAAAAAGCAAAAACAAGAACGAACGGTAATCAGAGCAGCACAACATTCACAACAAAAATAAACATGGCAATGACAACGGTAATGATAGCAATAAAAACGATATCAACAGCACCAACAGCATCTAGAACAATGATATCATCATCAATATTAATCAGAACAGTAATAATAATAATAATAAAAACGACAATGACTACGTTACTACGGTATGAACATCCTTAAAAAACAAAAAAAGCAACAATGACATTGGTAATAATAATAATAATAATAATAATAATAATAATAATAATAATAATAGCAATAATAATAATAATAATAATAATAACAATAATAATAATAATAATAATAATAATAATAATAATAATAATAATAATAATAATAATAACAATGATAATGATAATAATAGCAATAATAATAATAATAATAATAATAATAATAATAATGATAATGATAATAATAATAATGATAATGATAATAATAATAATAACAATTTAACTTAGCACCTGAGCAACTCTGGGCCCCTATAACAACTGAAGAGGTCACCCAGACACTGCAAAGACTAAGCAACTGGAAAGCACCTGGACACGACAAGATCCCCAATTTCTGGTTAAAACACCTGCCAGCAATGCATAAAAAGCTGGCAGAAAACTTTAACAACATAATAGCAGATCCAGAAACAATGCCTGAATGGCTCACAAAAGGGAAAACCATCTTAATCCCCAAATCCACGGAAACGGAGAAACCACAAAACTATAGACCTATAACCTGTCTCCCTACGATCTACAAAGCCTTTACTGCAATAATATCACAGAGAGTGAGTAAACACCTGGAAAATAACAACCTGTTTCCAGAAGAGCAGAAGGGATGCTGCAAGGGCTCATACGGCTGTAAAGATCAATTATTGATCAATAAAGCCATAACTGAAGACAGCCGCAGAAAGAAGAAAGGCCTCAGTATGGCCTGGGTGGACTACCAAAAGGCTTTCGACAGTGTTCCCCACACGTGGATTCTGGAAACACTAGCCATAAACAAGGTGGCACCAATTATCATAAAATACATAGAGCACTCAATGAACAAATGGCAGACAGTGCTACAGCTCCAAACAAAAGAGGGACTTGTGAAAACGAAAGCCATCCCCATTAGAAGAGGAATATTCCAGGGAGTCACGATCTCTCCACTCCTGTTCTGCCTGGCACTCACACCTCTAACAGAATTGCTAAATAGAACTGGATGCGGTTACAAATGCTATGGAAAAACAGTCAGCCACCTTCTATATATGGATGACCTAAAATTATATGCAAGAAACGACAAAGAGCTAGAAACACTACTACAGACAGTACACGGCTTTACCAAGGAAATAGAAATGAAATTCGGATTAGAAAAATGTGCCAAAGCAACCCTGAAAAGAGGAAAATTAGTTAAAAGTAGCAATATAACACTAGATAAAGCCAATGAAATAAGAGAACTAGACGAAAGCCAACCATATAAGTATTTAGGAGTCAATGAACTAGATAGGATACAACATACACAAATGAAAGAAAAAATAAAGAAAGAGTACTATAGACGAGTTAGATCAATACTAAAAACAGAGCTCAATGCTAAAAACAAGATAATGGGTATCAACACTTTAGCTGTCCCAGTTATAAGCTACAGCTACAACATCCTTAACTGGACACTAAACGAACTATGTAAAATAGACAGGAAAACAAGAAAAATAATGACAGGATATAGGATGCACCACCCAAAATCTGACATAGAAAGGCTATATATACAACGCACAGAAGGTGGCATGGGTCTTATACAGCTAGAAAACTATTATAAAATAACCACCATAGGACTGCAAAAATACCTACTCCAGAAGCAAGGGAAACTAATACAAATAGCCACAAAACACGAGCAAAACAAAAAACTGTTTTCAGTATTTAAGGAAGCTGACAAATACAAACAAGAAATCAATCTACCTAACAAATACGAAGAAGAAGAAGAAGAAACAACAAAAGCTATAAAACAAATGAAATCCAAACTAAAACTAGAACAGCAACGGACCATGATAAAACGATGGCAAGAAAAGCCCCTACATGGTAAATACTGGGCTAAACTAAATGCGAAAGAAATAGACAGAGAAAAATCCCAGCAATGGCTGAGAAGCTCAGGACTCAAAGCAGAGACTGAAGGATTTTTAATTGCTGCACAAGACCAAAGCCTCCCCACCAGAAATTACCAAAAACACATAATGAAAAGAAATATAACAAGTAACTGTAGAATATGTGGAGATCGACAAGAAACAATAAATCATATTATCTCTGGCTGCCCAGTCCTGGCTAAGAAGGAATATATTCACAGACACGACAGACCTGGGACCTATATACACTGGAAGCTATGCCAACACTATGGAATAACAACAGAAAAAAGATGGTATAAACACACGCCAGAAAAGGTCACAGAAAACGAGAAAGCAACCATACTCTGGGATATGCCAATACACACAGATAGAGAAATTAAGGCAAATAGACCAGATATAGTTGTCAAAGATCATGAAGGAAAAAAATGCCTTCTAATTCATGTTTCAATACCAGCAGATGACAACGTTTCTCTAAAAGAAATGGAAAAACTTTCAAAATACAAAGACCTGGAAATAGAGATAACTCGAATGTGGAATCTAAAAACAGAAACAATTCCTATCATAGTAGGTGCCTTAGGTATAATAAAAAAATATTCAGACAAATACATAACAAAAACACCAGGACTTACAAATATATATAACATACAGAAAATTGCACTACTGGGTACTGCACACATTCTACGCAAAACACTTTCAATACAGTAAACATAAGAGCACCACAGCAAACCACAGCACATACCCAAGGCGCACAGAGCTGCGCTCGGTAGTGAAGTGAAAGCACGTTATAAAAATAAAACTACTGAATAATAATAATAATAATAATAATAATGATAATAATAATAATAATAATAATAATAATAATAATAATAATAATAATAATAATAATAATAATAATAACAATAATAATAATAATAATAATACCTAGCTCAGATACCAGGAAACCCCAAAATGGCTGAAGTTCAAAAGATAGTGCTCATGGGAACTGCCCATATCCTACGTAAAATACTGTCTATGTGATCTCAAATTTTAAAGCAAATACATAATTTTCTTATGGTTTCTTAAACATTCACTTGAACAAAACTGTACAAATCCAAATATATGGTACCCTAGGCATAACACCTACATGAACTTCTAACTTGTTGTCTCTTAAGGTCTCTGGGTGAGACTTGGATCCAACTTGTACAAATGCAAAACAAAACTCAAACATAAAATAATAATAATAATAATAATAATAATAATAATAATAATAATAATAATAATAATAATAATAATAATAATGATAATGATAATAATAATAATAATAACAATAATAATAATAATAATAATAATAATAATAATAATAATAATAATAATAATAATAACATGGCTGCCCAGTCCTGGCTAAGAAGGAATATATTCACAGACACGACAGAGCTGGGACCTATATACACTGGAAGCTATGCCAACACTATGGAATAACAACAGAAAAAAGATGGTATAAACACACGCCAGAAAAGGTCACAGAAAACGAGAAAGCAACCATACTCTGGGATATGCCAATACACACAGATAAAGAAATTAAGGCAAATAGACCAGATATAGTTGTCAAAGATCACGAAGAAAAAAATGCTTTCTAATTGATGTATCAATACCAGCAGATGACAACGTTTCTCTAAAAGAAATGGAAAAACTTTCAAAATACAAAGACCTGGAAATAGAGATAACTCGAATGTGGAATCTAAAAACAGAAACAATTCCTATCATAGTAGGTGCCTTAGGTATAATAAAAAAATATTCAGACAAATACATAACAAAAATATCAGGACTTACAAATATATATAACATACAGAAAATTGCACTACTGGGTACTGCACACATTCTACGCAAAACACTTTCAATACAGTAAACATAAGAGCACCACAGCAAACCACAGCACATACCCAAGGCGCACAGAGCTGCGCTCGGTAGTGAAGTGAAAGCACGTTATAAAAATAAAACTACTGAACAATAATAATAATAATAATGATCAATGCTCTAGCCATACCAGTCGTGACTTACAGTTTCAATATCGTTAACTGGTCAATTACTGAAATATGTAATGTTGACAGAAAAATACGAAAACTGTTGACAATGCATAGAATGCACCACCCTAAGGCAGATATAGAACGTCTTTATCTGCCAAGAAAAGAGGGAGGCCGAGGACTTCTACAGCTGGCATTATCAATGAAGGTAGCCATAATTGGCCTAGACACCTATCTGAAAAACTCTGAGGACTGGATGCTAAAACTTGTCTTAAAATATGAAAGCAAGAAAGCATCTTACTCAGTAACAAAACAGGCAAAGGAATATCTAAGTGAATTCCAATTGCAACAAATTCAAGAATTAGACGAACTAGAAACACTTGCAGAAAAAGCTAAGCGCTTGAAAACCCGTGCTAAAATTGCTGCCTTAGCTATTATGACTGAAAAATGGCATGGACAACCTCTCAATGGCAAATACCCCAAAAGAGCGAATAATGCAGATATTGACAAAGCCCTTACCCACCAATGGTTAATGGCCTCTGGCTTGAAATCAGAAACAGAGGGGTTTATCATAGCAGCCCAAGATCAATGTCTACCTACAAAGAACTACCAGGCCAACATATTAAAGAACGGCAGCTCCCCATTATGTCGTATATGCCAACAACAAAATGAGACCATCGATCATGTTGTCTCCATGTGCAGTCTGCTTGCGCCTACAGAGTATCTCAACAGGCATGATAGAGCTGCACAATATATTCACTGGGTAATATGCAAAAACCTGGACTTGCCCCATGATAAAAACTGGTGGGAACACAAACCACCCCCAGTACTTGAAAATGATCACATTGCACTCCTCTGGAACTCCACCATTCAAACTGACAGAAAGATAGAAGCAAATAGGCCAGACATCATACTGAAAGACTTCAGACAAAAATCATGCCTCCTCATTGATATGACTGTCCCAATCGATATAAACGTATCTGTCAAGACCTACCAAAAACTGAGCAAATATAAAGATCTTGAAATAGAAATTAGCAAAATGTGGAATCTGAAGACGAAAACAATACCTATTGTCATAGGTGCCCTGGGAATGACAGCGAAACGGGCTGATTACTACCTAGCTCAGATACCAGGAAACCCCAAAATGGCTGAAGTTCAAAAGATAGTGCTCATGGGAACTGCCCATATCCTACGTAAAATACTGTCTACGTGATCTCAAATTTTAAAGCAAACACATAATTTTCTTATGGTTTCTTAAACATTCACTTGAACAAAACCGTACAAATCCAAATATATGGTACCCTAGGCATAACACCTACATGAACTTCTAACTTGTTGTCTCTTGAGGTCTCTGGGTGAGACTTGGATCCAACTTGTACAAATGCAAAACAAAAGTCAAACATAAAATAATAATAGTAATAATAATAAATCAGGCCTACCATCCCTAGAGGAAGTGCAAATAAAATCGTGTTAACTGGAACGATTCATGTACTGAGAAGAGCATATAATGGTTTTGTTGACATCATAACTGTTCAGAGATGGTTCCAAAGCTCTCGTTCAGGAGATGATAGCCTTGAAAATAAACCAAGGGGTAGGCCAAAATCAGCAGGAGAACAGGACAGTGATTAGATGCAGGAGAGCCACCGAAACAGTACCCAATCTCACCATTGCACCCTAAAAAGTCACTGTATGGTGGTTTGCGAAGGGAGTTATTTATTATTTTTTGCAGCAAGGAAAAACGGTAACAGCATCATCGTATTGCCAGAGAATTGATTCTATGCATGAGAATTTGAAAAAGAAGCAACCCAGACTAGTGAAGAGAGAGGGCCTTCTTTTGCTCCATGGCAATGCACGTCCTCACACTCCTCAAGCTACGGTCGAAAAGCTGCAAAGCCTGAATTATGGGATTTTGCAACATCCTCCATATACCCCTGATATCTCTCCTACTGATTACTTACTTAAGCATTTTTGGCTTTTCATAAGCAATAGAACATTCTTAAATAGATAAGAGGTAACTGAAGTATTCGGACAGTTTATCACAGCAAAAGATGAATTTTTTTTTTAAAGATCGAATATATGACATAGAGAAACGTTGGGTAAACGTCATAAATGAACATGGATTATACTTTGATTAAA
Source organism: Octopus bimaculoides (assembly GCF_046866305.1). NCBI lineage: Eukaryota > Metazoa > Mollusca > Cephalopoda > Octopoda > Octopodidae > Octopus > Octopus bimaculoides. The sequence goes on from NC_142933.1 coordinate 11,910,313, forward strand.
TAAATCAGTTCTCTAACACTTCCGAAACATTTTATTGTTACTTTTCAAATACGACATTTCATGTGAAACAACCTAATAACACAATGTGGTTATGGTCATAACATCCGGGCAACGCCGGGCTGTATTGCTAGTGTGTGTGTGTGTATATATATGTGTGTGTGTGTGTGTGTGTGTGTGTGTGTGTGTGCGCGTGTGTGCACACACATACATTCTCTCCACCGCTGTTCCTGGGGGAGCCGTACAGAAAGAGTCCTCAGGCAATATTATATCCGCAGCTATTATACAGAAGAATGTGTGAAGAAATTGTGTACATAGACGAAGATATGACTGTTAAAACACGCGCTTTGTAACCTCGTGGTTTCAGGTTTGCACATAATTATGGGAAAATGTCTTCTACTATAGCCCCAGGCCTTATTAGCGAGTTTGGTAATTATAAACGCTCTGGAACCGTCATATACACACATACATAAACATACACACACACACACGCACGTACACACTCACATGCACATAAATATGCCTATGAATGCGTTTTTGTATTTGTGTTTTTTCTGCCTATCACTCGACAACCGGTGTTGGTTTATTTCTGCCCCCGTAACTTAGCGAGAGAATAAGCCCTAGTACTATGATCGATTTGTTCGATTAAAATCCTTCAAACACGGCCTGAATCCAATAAGGGACACAAGTGAACGATAGCAAATACGTACGACAGGATACACATCTAGTTTTAAGCTTATCGCGAAAGGCCTGTTTGGAGGCCCAACCTCCCGAGTTCTTTTTCAGGGCTTAGTAAAACTGAAGGACTGCTGCAATAAATGCGTGATTTTCCGAGAAGAATACGTTGAATACAACAATTAACTGATCCTCCTGTATTTTCTTTTACCGAAAGCCAGGGTCTTTCCAGCACCCCACCTTCTTCTGTCCACTCTACTGGAGAATAATGGCGAACGTAGCGCCTGTATCCAAATACGTTAGCATGAATGTGTTTCTTGTATCTTTCGTCTTTTACTTGTTTCAGCTATTAAACTTGCGGCCATGCTGGGGCAGCTCCTTCAGGAATTTTAGTCGAATGGCTACTTTACATTTTTAAAGCCGGACACTTATTCTTTCGGTATTATTTACTGAGCGACTAGGTTACGGGGACGTAAACACACCAACACCAGTTGTCAATCGATGGTGGAGGAGAAAGACAGACACAAGGACATACACTCACACACACACACACACACACACAGCGTTTCCATCGTCCAGATCCACTCACAAGACTTTGGTCAGCCCGAGGCTGCAGAAGACACTCGTCGAAGGGGGCTACGCAGCGGGACTGAACCCGGAACCTTGTGATTGGAAAACAAGCTTCTTACCACAGAGACACTCCTGTGTATGCAAATATTTATATGGAAAATGTATAAACAATTCATATATTATTTATAAATATGTGTCTGTATGAACGCTAGAAAATAAATATATGCAGACGATGTATCTGCGTATGTACTTCTGGATATGTGTGTTTATGCACATGCTAGATAAAGTGCACTAACGTGTGTAAACAGGTTAGATGTCGGTATGCAAGAGTACGAATGCACTTGTGTTTGTGTTTACATATATGTATATATATATATATATATATATATATATATATATATATATATATATATATATATATATATATATATATATATATTATATAATATTTATTTATATAATATTTATTTATATAATATTTATTTATATAATATTTGTTTATATTAAGCGTTTGTATGCGTTTCTACATGCATATTTATGCGAATAGGTATGTGCGTTTGTATGTATTAATATAGTTGTCTCTATGTATGTGTGGACACACACACACGCACACACACACACACACATACATACACATACACACATACATACACATACAACACACCCACCCTCATGTGTGTATGCATGCATGTATTTCTATCATGTCTGCCAGCCTGTCATTATTTATATCTAAGTACATGTATGTATATGTATATATATATATATATATATATATATATATATATATATATATATCTTCCAAAGGTATGTATATGTATATGTATGTGTATATATATATATATATATATATATATATATATATATATATATATATATATATCTTCCAAAGGTATGTATATGTATATGTATATGTATATGTATATGTATATATATATATATATATACATATATATATATATATATATATATATATATATATATATATATATATATATATATATATATATATATATATCTTCCAAAGGTGTTGAATATTTATATATGCATTTCTTCTGTCAATAAGCAGGTAGACATATAGATACACTTCTTTTTAGGATTTTATCATATCTAATTAATTTTTTTCTCTCTCCGAATCAACCCATAGCTCTGAAAATAAACCCTCTCCGCTACCAATCCCTATTTAAAATAGCAAATTCGTTACTTTTTCCCTGTATGCAGCAAGGTAGGCGCTCTATACTTGTCTATGCAAACTTATGGTTATAAGCGTATATACGCGTTCGTTTGTGTGGGATATCTGTGCTCGGCTGTATGCATATCCGTATGTAAATTCATGTAAATTTGTATATACATGATAAAGGAATATATATATATATATATGCTTGTAATTTTGTATCTACGCTTATCTGCGTGTGCATAATGTAAAAAGCAGCGTGTGTATAGCTGTGTGCCACATGCGTTCTCAGACACGCATGAATATGTGGGAATATACACAAGTATATACATACATGTATTTGCGCAAACACGATATATATATCTATACATCTCTCTCTCTCTCTCTCTCTCTCTCTCTCTCTCTCTCTCTCTATATATATATATATATATATATATATATATATATATATATATATATATATATATATATATATATATATATATTATATTTATGTTTTTCAGCCAAGTGGCTGCGGTCATGCTGGTGCACCACCGTGATTTTCACGTTCCTCGCATGGCTCTTCTCCCCCACCTGACATGGTCCAATCAAGAGTTTTGATGGCACATCTGGTGTATAAGAGAATTTGACATAGCTGCCCTAAACTGCGTCTCATTACGAGCCATTGGTTCGTCTGGTATCGTGGGGAAGAAAGCGTCAAGTTTTGTCTTGAAGACCTCCGCATCCATGTCTTGCATGTCTCTCAAATGTTTTGGTAGGGCATTAAAGAGCTGAGGTCCTCTGAAACCGAGGCTGCTGCAGTATCTCGTTCTTATGTGAGATGCAGTGGACGTTACCTTTGGCACCGTGCAGTGGCGACCCGTGCGGGCATTCCTGTAGTACTTGATACCAAAGTTTGGCACCAATCCTTCCAGTATTTTCCATATGTACATTATTACATATCTCTCCCGCCTGCGCTCCAAGGAGTAGAGACCTAGTGCCTTCAGTCGCTCCCTGTAGTTCATCACTTGGACTGTGGCGATCTTTTTTGTATAGTGCCGCTGAATTGCCTCGAGTTCTGCTGTTCGCTTAACACTGTGTGGTGACCACAACTGAGAGCAATAGTCTAGGCGGCTCAGAACAAATGTCTTCCATAGAGTCAACATGACTTTCTGATCCCTTGTACGGAATGTCCTCAGTATCCACCCTGCCAGTTGTCTGCACTTTGCTGTCAACTTGAGAATGTGCATGTGAAATGATGCATCACTACACATGTTGATGCCCAGATCTCTGACTGTTTGTGGTTCTGGGATTGCAGTACCTCCAGGCCCTGTGTATGCCAGTTGGGATGTACTTGTGGTCTTGTAGCGTAGTACTTGAAATTTTTTTGCATTGAACTGCATATTATTTTGCTCTGCCCACTCATATATTGCATCTAGGTCATTCTGCAGGCTTACAATATCATCAGGATATATATATATATATATATATATATATATAGGAATATTTTTCAGTGGTGTCATTATTTTGTGTTCTTCTATACTTTCTTTTGATTTTCTGTTCGTTTTTAGTGCTTAACCGGTGTTTGTTGATGTCAGAAGCTTTGATCGTTCGACATTTACGTATACATACATACATACATACATACATACATATATATATATATATATAACATATGTATATACATATATATATATATATATATATATATATATATATATATATATATATATATATATATATATATATATATATATTTTTATTCTGTTCTTCTTCTTGTTTTAGTCATTTGACTGCGGCCATGCTGGAACACCGCCTTCAGTCGAACAAATCGACTCCCAGGATTTATTCTTTGTATGCCTAGTACTCACTCTATCGGCCTCTTTTGCCGAACCGCTAATTTACGGGGACGTAAATACACCAACATCAGTGTGAATCGATGGAGGGGGACAAACACAAATGCACGCATACACACACATACACAAAGACACACATAAATATAACTTTAAGATCACCTAAACTTATTTTGAAAAAAACATCTACAAACTGGATATAACTGAGAGATTCTGGTGAAATATTTTATTTATGTATAACTACATTCATTGGATGACGTAAGTAATTCGCGATTATACAAAACTGAAAAATGAGAGAAAAACTCTAAATCTTAGACTCATCGAAATATCTGCCTTTGCCCTTGATCACTGCCAAGCATACTCTGGGCATTCTTTCAACCAATGAAAGCAAATATTCGTTGATAACATTTTGCCACTCGTCTTCAAAGCATGCCCAGAGGGTTTCTGCACTACGTGGTTGTCACCTTTTGACTCTGCGATCCAGTTCATCCCACACAATATAGATAAGATTGTAAATCGGGTGATTGGGCCCACCATTCCTTTAGTCAACTCTTTTCATCCATGTTTTTCTGTAAATAGTTTTTGCAAAGCTTAGAAGTATGTTTAGGATCGTTATCTTGCATCAGCATAAAATTATCACCGATCAGCCTCATTCCAGATGGAATGGTATGACACTGGAAGATAGAGTGATACCCGTTTTGATTCAATATTCCCCTTACCCGATGATTCTTCTAACAAGATGACAAAGGGCCAACTTTTATCCAAGCTATCAGGGACAAGAGGAAAGACCGCGCTACGAAGCTTTTGAACAAACTCAAGCATCCCCTCCAACCGAACATGCTTTGGATTTTCTTAGACGAGGACATTATTGCCTGCAAAATGCCCCCAGATCATCGCACTTCCTCCACCATGCTTTACAGTTGAAACTATAGACTCAAGAGACATCCGTTCACTAATTCTTCGACTCACACAAACTCTACGTGTTTTTGCTCAATAAACACTCACAACGCCCGGTCTGGGAATCGAAACGGCGATCCTATGACCACAACTCCGCTGCCCTAACCACTGGGCCATTGCGCCTCCACTCTCGGGAAACAAAGCGCGGAAAAAAAATGAAGGTCATATTAACCGTTTCTGCCATAAGAATGACAACAGTCTTAGTAAGCAAATTTTCTCTCTCTTATTTATGTCAGTATAATATCATTTTGTCATTGATAACACATAGTTGTACTAATAAGGATATAACAATGTGCAGCCTGTTGAAATAGCATTTATCATGGCGAAATCTATAGCGGAAGGTGAAAGCAGTAGGTTTTTTTTTTCTCATATATCATGTGATAAGCTGAGAATGTCCAGATGGCATCTGATTCCAGCAAGTATATTCGACCAGTTCTCTGTCACATTCTGCCAATGTGGACATGTTATGCACGTTCGATTCGGCAGCCAGACATACAATTACACACACACACACACTCACACACACACACACACACACACACACACACACACACACACACACACACACACACACACACACACAAACATTCACACGCATACAGATGGTACATGGTCAGCGCTATATGGTGGATGCGACATCACTTTATTTCATTTAAATTTGCCACAAGGGCAGTACATAGAATAGTAGTAGCTGCGGGCTGGACAAAGACATTAATGTGATGAGGATGGTCACGACAAATGAATAAAAAATGGGAGGGGCACCGGCGCCCGCCGACAGATGACCCCTCTAAATCATGTGTTCAATACAAATCATATTCAAAAATTTTACAAAAGCTCAAAGTTCTCAATTTCTAATCCTCCCTGTCCTGGTCCTAAAACAAGTTTCCCGCTGCCTGCAGGAAAGACCGCATTGGCAGGCGACATCACTTGCCAAACGACGTCCAATAATTTTTTAACATGTGTGGTCTAGCGTTGTCATGGTAGAACACAATTCCTTTACAATTTGCCAATTCTGGCCGTTTTTCTTTACTTGCTTCCTCCAGTTTCATTAGTTGTTGATAGTAAACATCTGAATTGATCGTTTGGTTCCTTGGAAGCAGCTCGGAATACACAACACCTTTGTAATCCCACCAAATTGATAGCATGGCCTTTTTTTAATGCAGTTCAGCTTTCGACGTGGTTTGTGCTGGTTCTCTACGCTTAGACCTTAATCGTTTTCTATTGATGTTATTCTAAACAATCCATTGATCTATTGATGTTATTCTAAACAATCCATATTTCTATTGATGTTATTCTAAACAATCCATATCTTATTGATTCGTTTCAAAATAAGGGCGATTTCATTGCGTTTGAGATGTCTATCGCAAATATTGATTCGTTGTGAATCTCTTTCAATTTATCTGGCACCCACATGTCTTGGACTCTTAACGAGTCCAAGACATTTTGAGTAATTTTCAGTTGTTGTGTGTGATACATTTAGCTTCTCTGCAATCTCTCGCACAGTTATATGACAATCAAATTCAATTATGGCTTTGATTATGGCATTTTACTGATGCTTAATTCATCGACCCCGAAAGGATGAAAGGCAAAGTCAACCTCGGTGGAATTTGAACTCAGAACGTAGCGACGGGCGAAATACCGCTAAGCATTTCGTCCAACGCGCTAAACAAGTAATTGTAATAATGTAAAATGCATAGCACAATTTTATCCATTATCTATATTATTTACATTTGACGGATATTTGTCCTCATCTTGCTTGTTGTCAACATAACGTTTCGGCTGATATACCCTCCAGCCTTCTTCAGGTGTCTTGGGGAAATTTCGAACCTGGGTTCTCATTCCTAAGTTATTTTTTGATGTTTTGTCCATATTGATCTAATTTCGACTGTATATATACATATATGACTATATACACACACATACATGCATACATACATACATACATACATACATACATACATACATACATACATACATATGTACTTACATGAGTGTGCGCGCGTGAAATTTCATAAATCATTGAATTGTAATCTTTTGTGTCGTCACGTGAGCTTAATCTATACTGTATGGTTAAGTCAACGAGGAGTGTAGTTATGCGACAAAACGTATCTAGTTTGAACATCTTGGATAATTTTGATAAAAATATCTACTGAATCAAAATTAAAAGATTTTCGAATTAGTAGAAATGGAAACAGTTATTGTAATATATTGTGTGAAAGGCATCCCCTAGCTAAGAAATGTATTATTTAGAAGTCAGTGGCTTTGAATAATCTAATACAGAACCAATGACAAAAGCTAACACTTTCTGGAGCCAGGGAAGTAATTAACTCAATTCGTTAGCGTCTCTGCAGTCGCCTTTGTCGTCATTATTTTACAATATATACATGATGGAATGAAAAATAAAGACATGGAATGATTTAAGCTTGTATATGTTGTTATGCGTTGTGGATAGAAAGACGTAGCTAGTTGTGGGTGTAAGTCTCTTCGATATTATACTAAGAGAATAATCACTTCCAGGCCATGATTCTTCTAAATTAATTGCTCATTAAATATTATCTTTGATATAAGGTTGCTGTTGGAGATCGATGGAATTTAACCTGTCAACTATTCCTTTCATAGCCTGTTTCCGCCATATTAGCATATATGTTTCGCTTAATTTCGTTCACAGTTTATTTTCCTAAGGTCGTTTCATATTTATTAAGATCATTGCAACTAATCAGAAGATCAATGCGTGGCTAACACGATCATTTCAAATGATCAAATGTTCATTTCAATATAATAATAATAATAATAATAATAATAATAATAATAATAATAATAATAATAATAATAATAATAGTAAAAATATGGAATTTTAGCATGCAGACAGTAGTAGTAAATTGAAAATACTATTGAACTTTAAACATACAGACAGACTGTTAGATAGCATATAATAAACTTGTCATCATACTATTTAGCAAAAATAACATATTAATTATCGAGATAGCAACAGGAACTGAGAAAGGTGAAATGAAAAGCTAAGGAATTATATTGATCGATCTGTTGAAATAAAGAAATATTTTGGTAGTTAAGAAATGCGTCTAACAGTCTATTTATAATTGGTACAACTGGAATGAGACAGTTTGAAGCGTAATAATTTATTTACTATTGCAACAATGGAAAATTGAATTATAAAAGATATTTTATTTAAATGAAAGATATAAATAGTGTGCTCAGTTGTGTTGCTGTTGAGATTTAATATTTGGGAGCTTTGCGAGCGATAAGAATATTCTAGGTATGAGCAAGATCCGTGAATTGGAGGAAATTTGA
>NC_142933.1:11936323-11941323 GCF_046866305.1 Octopus bimaculoides
CTACTGGAGAAGACGATGGCCTAAAGAAAACAGCCCATTTTGTTTCCGCCTCAACGAAGGCAGAGGTATTGTTTTCGGTCATGTTTGTTTGCCCTTGGACAAGATATCTCAAGAACCGTTGGTTGGATTCGGATAAAACTTTCGGGGATGTTTGGCTTCATGACTGGCACGAACTGATCAGATTTTGGGGTCGATCCGGTATGGGACAAGGATTCTGGATTATTTTTTCCGTTCTTTTTTAATTAATTTTTGAGAGCGGTCGGGTTCATTTTTAGTATTCTCGTTTGTGTGAGCAGTCGAGTTTATTCCAAATATTCTCATTTTAAAATTCATCTCCGGCTATTCGTTGAGAGGACGTTGGTATTGCCTTGGCGGATGTTTGCACTCTCTGAGTGCTCTTGTTTTAAACTTTGATTTAAGGGACACATGTCGTATATCTATTGTATCAAAAACGGGAACAACCGCTCAGAATTAAATCTTTAGAACCTTTTGAATTCAACACCAGCGAATTAATAACGAGTGTTAAAATCGTTTACTTTATAATAAAGTTTTCTAAAACGCGCCTTGTGCATAACATAATACTAAACTGGAGACCTTAAAAAGTGCAATTTTTTCAGACGAAACTGGAAAGATTCAATAGATAAGGTAAAATACAGGATGCAGAAACAGCCAAAAGTAAATAAATAAATAAAGCACAATCATATAGATTTATCATTTACTTGTTTCATTGGACTGAGACCATGCTGGGGTACCACCCTGATGGGTTTACCTGGATAAATCGACCCCGGTGCTTAATTTTAAGTTTCGTATTTATTCTATAGATACCTTTTACCGAACTGCTAAGTTATAGGGACGTAAAAGTGACTAAAATCACACACACACCTGGATGGACGCTTGTCCGTCACAAGTTCACTCATTTACTGCTTAGCGGAATGGAACAACGTGAAATAAACTTCATACCAATGCAAAAGCTATAAATCTAAGAAAACCACAACTCCAGTGCTATAACCCGACTTCAAAACCGATTCTCGTGTCATAATTTGACCATAGATCAGCTCATCCATTTTAATTTCATCTTACACTAAGTCGAGTGCTATAACCTGACCTCGCCTTCATATCAATCCTACAATCTGACCTCAAACCAGTTAAAGCATCGCAATCTGACAAAAATATTAATGGGGTAAAATTATCAAATAGAACCATTGACTGTAGTAGCTGCTGTTACTGCTGCGGCTGCTACTGCTGCCTGCAACACCAATCGTATAATAACAGCGTCTGTATCTTATTTAAATTGTTCTTAAGACGGTTTTCTTTTCAAGGTAAACACATCTCGTTCGTAATATAGTCTTTTTTTCTTTTTCTTTTATTATTTTCCCTTTTTTTTTTTTACTTATTTTAGTCATTGGACTGCGGCCATGCCGGGACACCGCATTGGAGTGTTTAATCGAACAAATCGACACTCGGTACTCATTTTAAAAGTCTGGAACTAATTTTGTCTGTTTGTTTAGTTTAAGTTACGGGGAGGTAAATAGAACAACACCGGTTTTCAATTAGTGGTAGAAGCCAAGAATAACCACAAAGACACACAGACGTATATACGCACATACGTACATCCATACATCTATACATACATATATACATATACATATATATATATATATATATATGTATATATATATATATATATATATATATATATATATATATATATATATATATATATATATATATATATATATATATATATATAAACCTGTATATATATATATATATATATATATATATATATATATATATATATATATATATATATATATATATATATATATATATATATATTGGAAGGTTTGGAGGTGATGTACAGAAATTATATAGAAAAAAATTAAGGTACTCAGAAATCTGGATGTTTGTACATTTACAGATTTTTATTAATGTCACATATTAAATAAAACGCTTTTCACCTAGTCGTGTAGGATTTTCAAATTGTTATATATATATATATATAAACATATACATATATATATATATATATATATATATATATATATATATATATATATATATATATATACACATACATGCATATTTTAGTTTTAGGGGTAAAAATCGGATATTTTTTGCCCCGTTAGATTTGTTTCTGTTTCAGTCTAGAAAACAATATGGTGTGGTTTGGAATAATGCAGTTGGTCACCCATTGATGGCAATCACCACTCTGGCTGGTCCATTTACAAATTTCCGGAAGGTGGTGACTCAACTTACTCCTACGCTCAGTTTGCTACTGAGAAGAAAAAGGAAGCAACGTTTGTTGTGAAGCGGTGGGGTGGAGGATGGAGAGCCAGTACTGATAAAAAAAACACACACGCACTCATGCAAACACACATACACATACACACTCACACGCGCGCACGCACAAACACGCACTACAAACATATATACGACGGGTTATCACACAGTTTTCGTCCACCAAATTCACTCACAGGGCATTGGCCGATACGGAGCTACAGTCTTAACCACACAGCCATCCCCGAGCCTATGTGTTGTCAGAAAGGTGGCCATGTTGTCAGAGATATCCAGGCTGACAATCAAAATGATCAACAGAGCAATTCTCACTTAGAAGGATATGGTTTTGGAGTTCAGAAGCATAAGAAGAAATTAAATACGACGGAGTACTGCTGAAAAGATCCTGGCTTTAAGGGTGTCCTGAAAGACCTGTTTGAAGGCCCAGCCTTCCGAGTTCTTTCACAGGGCTTAGTAAAACTAAAGGACCGCTGCAATAAGTGTGTGAATCTGAGAGGGAAATATGTTGAATGAAATCATTATTAACTGATCCTCCTGTATTTTCTTTTACTCAAACCAGGAACTTTTCATCACCACTTCGTATCTGATACACAAAATGAATAGAGATGCAAGTAAAACGCCTAGACGTGACAACCAATGAAAATAATGGGCTGCACACTAAAAATGTGACCTAAATCCTTAGAAACTTCTCGAATACGTCAAGACAGCAAAATGTGCTTTTGAAGTATGATATTATGATCAAAACGCTAACCAATAAAACCTGAATCGTAGATGGGAATGAAGATATGAAATATAAAGAGTTACAGTCAGAAACATACTCTAAAAACTGCAGCGTGGAAGGTGTTTTTAAGCCATTTAAATATGCAGCACGGAATTTTGTCAGTGAACAGGTCGCGGTTTGAAAGCGACGAAAATATTTTGGCAAATTAAGTTCAAATGTCGAAGTGAATCTAACGGTTTTTGTGTGTTTTTACATGGCTTGTAAACACATTCCACGCTGCAATTGTTTTTGCTTCATCACACGAGGTCAGATCAGGTCACTTGCTATGCAAGTACATCTCCGTAACTCTAGAAATACATGGCTTCAAATTTTGAGGGAGTGGGCAAGTCAATTATATCGTCCCCAGTGCTCAAATTGTGGTTATTTTATCGACCCTGAAAGGATGAAAGGTAAAGTCGACCTAGACAGAAGTGGAACTCAGAATTAATGACAGACGAAATGTCGCGAAGCATTTTCCCCGTCGTACGAAAGATTCTTCCAACTTGCCACCTTTAGACATGTTGATGTCAAAAGAACTGTGCAATGACGGAGGCTAAACAAGGCCAGATACAGTGATTTGGGGCTCGAGAAAGAGGTGTGGGAGTGTGGTAAGAAGCTTGCTTCCCAACCACATGGTTCCGGGTTCAGTCCGGCTGCGTGGGCAAGTGTCTTCTACTATAGTCTCGAGCCGACCAATGATAATAATAATAATAATAATAATAATAATAATAATAACAACAACAACAACAACAACAACAACAACAACAACAACATCGAAAAATACCTTAGGAATGAGAACATAGGTTCGAAATTTCTCCAAGACACCTGATGAAGGTTGGAGGGTATATCAGCCGAAACGTTGTGTTAACAACAAACAAGACAAGGACAATTATCCGCCAAATGTTAATAATGTAAATAATGATACAAAGAATAAGTCTTATGATCAATTTGTTGGAATAAAGGCGATGCTCCAGCATGGCCGCAGTCGAAAAATAAAAGAATACAAGTATATTGGAGAAATATATTACTCGGCAGACGGTGATATAATTTTCTTGTACATTGTCAGCGTTATAAAAATGATGCTAATGCTGAAAGTAATGACGAAACTGTAAATGCAGATCCCGGGTTAGAATGATGAATTTTATCGGTACCTAGTTATCGAGCCGCTTGGTTATATACGTAACTGGTTTTGGTGTGTGTGGTAAGAAGCTTGCTTTACAAACCACATGGTTCCGGGTTCAGTGCCACTGCGTAGCACCTTGGGCAAGTGTCTTCAACTATAGCCGCCTAGGCCCATCGTATATATATATATATATATATATATATATATATATAAAGGCGGTGCTCCAGCATGGCCGCAGTCGAGTGACTGAAACAAGTACAAGAATAAAAGAATACAAGAATATTGCAGAAATACATTACTCGGCAGACAGTGATATAATGCTATGGGCGGTTTAGCTTAATGGTTTAGAGCACAGCGACGTGTAATCACGGAGGTGGGAGTTCGAGTCTCATAGCCGGCAGCCAACACTTTTTCCTGCAAAAGAGGGGCAGCTTATCCTGTTCAGGCTATATTATTAGTATTATCCTGCGTTTGAGAATTTAAAATCATTTCTTTAACTTTCTAAGACATCTCAACGCTTCTAAAAGCAGACTTCGTTTGTTTGTTTACGTTCACCGTAATTTGAATTTAATATATATTATATATGTGTGTGTGTGTGTGTGTGTGTGTGTCCGTTTGTCTCCCACCACCATCGCTTGATAACAGATGTTGGTGGGTATACGTCGCCGTAACTTAGCGGTTCGACAAAACACACCGGTAGAGTAGGTGCTAGGCTTACAAAGAATAAGACTTGGGGTTGATTTGTTCGACTAAAGGCTGTGCACCAGCATGGCCACAGTCAAATGACTGAAATAAATAGAGGAATAGAAAGAATATATA
>NC_142933.1:11956323-11958823 GCF_046866305.1 Octopus bimaculoides
TGATGTTCCTGTTGTTGATGTTATTGTTATTGTTGTTGTCGGCTTATTTACGTTTACCGTCCCCGAAATATTTTTCAGAAACCCTTACAGCTGCTCTTCTGTTAATTCTTTCTACAGATGTCACTGCAGCTATTGTTACTGCTGTGGTTAATGGCAGAATGTTGGTTTTACTATTAAAAGTTCTGGTGTCAAGGGCGCGTAATCGGAATTTATCAAGGCATGTAATTTGGAAGAACGCTGTATGCCTTCTAAAAATGTCAAATTTATCATATTTATAAGGAGGTAAGCTGGCAGAATCGTTAGCACGCGGGACAAAACGCTTGCTGGTATTTCGTCCGTCATCATATTCTGGACTCAACAGATGCTACTGCGGTTGTTGTTACTGTGGTGTTAATGTCGGAATGTTGGTTTTACTATTAAAAATGTTGGTGTCAAGGGCGTATTTTACTGAATACATCAAAACAAAGAAACGTACGTAGAATAACACGTATGGAATAATGATGGAAGTAAGGCGGGGAAGTGGCAGAAGCGGTAGCACGCTGATCGAGATGCTTAGCGGTATTTCGTCCGTCTTTACGTTCTGAGTTCAAATTCCACTGAGGTCGACTTTGCCTTTTACCCTTTCAGGGTCGATAAATTAAGTACCAGTTTAATCGACTGGCTTGCCTTCCGCAAAATTTCGGGCCTCGTGCCTAGAGTAGAAAAGGAATATTGATGGTTGTATAAATAAAACTTATATATAAAGAAAAAAATCATTTACACTAGAATATGTTTATTTGAAATAATTTGTCTTTAAAAAATTATCATGAAAACACTAAGACAAAAGGAAACTCCAAAGAAAAGTGAATGTAAAAATATTAAAGAATAAAATATTTAGATTATGTGCAACTGCATTCAATAAATTCATTTTTTTGTTTGTTCACAATCGTAATTATCTATCAAAATTCTAATGCGCTTGTTTATATCTCCGTATTTCTTCTTTTGACTGGTTTCTTCTTCCCGGATAACTTTTTGCTGTTTGGCACTTGTTTGGATCCGTTATGATCAACAGCATATTTTTATAACGGAATTAGATGGCTTTCGATATATGAAGTATTATCTTTCTCTTATATTTCTAAAACAACATCATTTCCATTTCTTTGCATTACGAATGAGACAATATCAGAAGAAAACAATTTGTAAACCAATCGCAGCGACGATTCAGAATGATTAACATTTTCACGCTTGCAATTTGAACTGAAATTAAAACAAACATTTGAAGCTGAAACAAATATGACACAAATAATCTGGTTATGTTTTGAATTGAATCCTGAGGACGAACTGACGAATTGATCTGGCGACGATGTCACCAAAGGCGAGTTGATTTGCGCTAAATCATAGAGCACAGGCTTTGACAATAACCACCAAACACAACTACTCGATGCGATGTTATTCTTACAGTTTTCATAACAGGGAATCTGGTTAATGAATCACAGGAACGTCACTTGCTACTTTATGACACTTAGTAAGGCAGAATTTTAACGTGGCACAAATAAATTATTTCGGGTTTGGTTGGACCATTCCTTTCTGTATCAGACTTTCACTGGAATTAACTCGTTTGACTCATTATGTTGATAAAGAAAGACAAAAGAGTAATTTCTTTTCAAACAGCTGCGAATAAATCTTTTCAAATCAACTGATTGCTCAGTTAATGAAATACTTTGACATTTTTCCTTTTGGAGCAGCCTCCTCCAAAATTCCTGACTTTGTGTCACAATTTGAAACCAATATTTCACAGCTCACAATCTCTGTATTAAAGGGAGATAATAGCAGATGTAATTTCAGGGAGATAATAGCAGATAAAGGGGGTGGGTGTAGGAGCTCCTCCATTTTACCTATGAACCTCAATGTTGCTCAAATCAGACAAAATGAAGTGAAATGAAATATAATTAGATATCGTTTAGAACAATGGTTCTCAAGCAAGGTCCGTATGAATCTTGAAGGTCCATATATGATTTTGTTGCAACGAGTTGTCCATACTTCTACAATAGAAAACTTCTTTTAACAGTTTTGTATACATTTTCTAATAATAATTCATTAATAATATCAGGTTAATAAAGATTGAGATTTTTTTTTTACTTCCAGTGGCCTAGCGTGTAGAAAAATTAGCCAATAGACTTTATATTATTCATATAAATACAGTGTACATTTAAACACATAAGAGGTATCAATCATAGGATTCCTGACACGCTAGAGAGTCCATTATTCATTTACTTGTTTCCGTCATGTTGATTGTGGCCATGCTGGAGCACCGCCTTTTTTTAGTCGAATAAATCGACCCCTGGACTCATTTTATCGGTCTCTTTTGCCGAACAGTTAAGTTACGGGGACGTAAACACACCAATACCAGTGATCAAGCGACGGTGGTGATGGCGGTGGACAAATGCAGACACAAACACACAAATATGCATATATATAGATCCCTAACCACTACACACATTTTTTCCTCTCCTTGTTTTTT
>NC_142933.1:11966323-11971323 GCF_046866305.1 Octopus bimaculoides
ATATATATATATATATATATATATATATATATATATATATATATATATATATATATATATATTTCCCGAACACATGGTTCTGGGTTCAGTCCCACTGCGTAGCACATTGAGCAAGTGTCTTCAACTATAACCTCGTATATATATGTATATATATATATATATATATATATATAGGTGAGAAAGTTGGTATGTGAAAGCACGTGGTTGGATGTATAAAAGATAATAAGAGTGAAAAAACTACAAAAGGCTTGTGTTACATGGTTAAAGTATATATTTAAATTATGTCAGAAAAATGTTAGAAAAATGTTAGAAAATCTTTTTGGTATATAAACATTGTATTTTGAGAAATAACCGGTTTCGTGTTGTCTTTTCAAATTTCTCTACTTCATTGTAACGTGTTCGCTCCAGTCTGAAAAAGAAGAGTTCTAGATAGGGGGAGGCAATTAGGGATTTCTTCCGGTATAAGGGAGATAATCGAAATCTAGGAGGTGGTAGAATTTGATTAATTTACCATGGTTTTGTTCTATATTTTTTTTCCTTCTTTCTCAGTGGGGTGATGAATTTCCTTATTTAAATGTGTTAGCAATGGTTAAGTTTGGGTTTGTATTTTTGAATGAAAAAGGTTTCCTCATTTAATCTAATCTGTGTTGTTGTTTTAATGGCACATTGATAGAAAGGAAAGATTATAAATTGTGGTAGCATTTGTTTTGCGCATTTCTCAATATGATCACTAAAAGGTATCATTCGGTATTCTGGGCATGCAATCTGCTGGCGGTGCAGAGTGCATCTACGTTTGAGCGATAATCCTGTGGACCCTATGTAGTTCTCGTGGCAGCCCGAGCATCTTATTACATAAATAAGATTTTCTGAGGCACAAGTAAAGTTAGATTTAACTTTGAATTTGTGTCCCTCTTTGAAGAGGAATTCTGAACCTTCTAGAATGTTTGGGCATGTTGCACAATTTGGTCGACCACATTTTTTTACTTTCGCATCTGTTGCTTCGGAAAATAATTTTGCCTTTGTGACGATCTTTTTCAGTGATTTTGGTTGTTTGTGGCTTTTGATGATTTTGTGTGTGTGTAAAATTTCCTTTAATTTGGGGTCCTTATGTAGCATTGGTATGTTTTGGGTGATGATGGTGAAGGCTTCTTTGTTTCTGGAGTTGTATGTGGATATGTACGGCAGTATTTTCGGGGAATGTGTGTTGCTGTGTTTAACTTTTATTAAGTTTTCTATGTTAATTTGTGATGCACGTCTGATTCCATCCTCTATGAGTTGAACTGGGTAGTGTCTGTCAATAAATGTGTTTTTGAGTTCTTGTAGTCTGTACTCTCTAGTATTTTGTTCTTACACTATTGTGCATATCCTTCTTGCAAGGTTGAAGGGGATGTTTGTCTTGGTGTGTCTTGGGTGGCATGAATCAAATAGTAGATATTGTTTGGCGTCTGAGGTTTTGTAAAATATGTCCGTTTCTATTTTTAGGTTTACTTTTTTAATTAGTATATCCAATGTTGTTCTCGGGGATATTCAGCGTGACACAGTGTGACAAGGCTGGCCCTTTGAAATACAGGCACAACAGAAACAGGAAGTAAGAGAGAGAGAAAGTTGTGGTGAAAGAGTACAACAGGGTTCGCCGCCATCCCCTGCTGGAGCCTCGTGGAGCTTTAGGTGTTTCGCTCAGTAAACATTTACAATACCCGGTCTGGGAATCGAAACCGCGAGTCCGGTGCCCTAACCACTGGGCCATTGAGCCTCCGATGCGTAGCACTCAATTATATATATATATATATATATATATATATATATATATATATATATATGCAGGCATGTATGTATATATATGTATGTGTATATGTGTATATGTGTGTATGTATATATATATATATATATATATATATATATATATATATATATATATATATATATATATATATATATATATAATAACAGTTAGGATGCTTGTTTCGCTGGAGACTCCCAGAATGATGTAGACGCCTCCGGTGATAAACCGAATAAGGTTCCAAAATCAATTAAAGTTGTTAAAATCTGCCCTGTTTATAACTATACCATATGTTACATATAATATTATATTTTATATATATGCTGATGAAGGCTGTGAGCTGGTTGAATCGTTAGCACGCCGGGCGAAGTGCTTAGCTGTTTTTCGTTTGTCTTTGCGTTCTGAGTTCAAATTCGACCTAGATAGAACGCACGCGTTACCTTTATACAGTAAGTTTTTAACTATTTTTCTAACGCGACTCTCTCTATTTCTATCTCCCCCTCTCATTCTTCCTTCTACTGTTCTTCGCCTCTACCTGTCACTACTTCTCTCTCTTTCTATCTATCTCTTGTTGCTCGTCCTTCGCCTCTCATCGTTACTACTACTATCTCTCTCTCTCTCTCTCTACCTCTCGTTGCTCACTTTTATTCTACTTCCTCCCCTCCTTTTCCCTCTTCTACTCTTTCTCTTCACACAGCCTTGGTCACGTGTGTCCGGCTGCTATTTCTTTCCGTTCTTGGAATCACCAAGCTCGCACGTACTTCTTTGCCCCTCCTGTACGTGCTTCACAGCGTTCAAGACATACACACTTCACGTCTGGCTGTACAGCCTTTTTGTTTGTTTATTTTACCGTTTCGTTTTCCTGTCTTGTTTTCCGTCCGCCACTACCCTCCACGAAAACAATTTAATTTGTGTTCGTGGGAAGAACCATTTTAACGATGCGTACTGCCTTATTTCTTCGAAACGTCGGAGTTTTAATGGTAGCAGTTGATGAAGGAGGTGTTTCTATGTGGCTACTTGTTTGTTGCACCTTGTTTACCCTTTTTGTCCTTGTTCTTTTGCCACGTCATGTACCCAGTTATGTATCTATATGTACATGTGGATGAACGTATATACATACATGTACATATATATGCATATACTCATATATTGTTTATATATATATATATATATATATATATATATATATAGACCTATGTAGTAGATATACAGACGTGAAATTGTTACTATTTCCCTATAAGGAAGAAAACTTAACCAATAGCTTTAATCGATTTTCGGCCCTTATTGTGGTCTCATCAGCAGTGTCAACAACACAGCCAATCCTTGAGAACCAAGTAGCTCATGATGATAAGCTTGCTCGTCATATTCAATCAATGTTACTGAAAAAAAAAAAATTGAAATGGATGAAAACGAACGAATTTATCTGACGCCGTTCTCTGCCTCTGTATTGTATGCATTGAATACATTGTATTTTATCACGAAATTATACACACACACATATATATACACAACAGACACACATACATTACATACTATATATATATATATATATATATATATATATATATATATAATATGATATATATATATATATATAATATGATATATATGTATTACATATATATATATATATGTATGTATACACACACATACACACACACAAACATATATATATATATTTGCATGTATGTATATGTATGTAAGGCCAGAGGAGGCGGTATCAACTTAGTGTTGTATTTGAGTGCTTGTAAATGTAACACCGTATCAAAAGGACCCTTTTTACGATATAAGACACACACACACACACACACACACACAAGAACACACACACATACACACAAGAACACACACACACACACACACACACACACACACAAGAACACAAGAACACACACACGCACAAGAACACACACACGCACAAGAACACACACACACACACACATGCATACACACACGAGAACACACGCACACACACACACGTAACGTCAATACACACACATGCATGCACGTACATATATGCGAGCGTCCGTGTATACACAAAGACACACACACAGACACACGCGCGTATATATGCATATATATGTTGTGCGTAAGACTTTTCTTCTTCAGTTGTACACACTTGATTTCACACACGCACTGTGTACAATATGTATGTATATATATATATATGCGTGTATGTGTATGTGTATGTGTGTGTGTATGTACGTATGCACGTATGTATGAGTTCCTGCAAATTTATGAAGGTCCTTGTCAGTTATTCCAAAATCTTCAGGAAGTCATATACATTGGTACACATAATTCTGTACTTAGATACATATTTTCATATACACACACACATATATACTTAAACACACAAACACACACACACACACACACACACACACACACACACACACATATATATATATATATATATATATATATATATATATATATATATATATACACACATATAGTTTATAAGAATGCATACATAGACCCATTTTCAGTCCATGTTTACCAAGACAGTGTGCCAAAGGCGGTGGAGGATGGGCACGAAGTGGATACTGAGATTCTACTATTAACCTTATGCAGAGTCCTTTGTAGATTAAATACATTTTGTAGAAGATCAGTTCCGTAATAAGAAAGAAAAACCAAAAACAAAGACAAAAGGAACCAAAGACCCTCTTGCATCCTGCGCCTCCTTCCTTCTGTCCTTCTCACCATCCAACCTGCTGTGCAGCGTAAAAATAAGATAGAAAAATAAAGGAAGCCTACAACGGCCTACCGTACATATACACGCACGCACCATTTATATATATATGCGTGTATGTGTGTGTGTTTGTGTGTGTTTGTGTGTGTGTGTGTGTGTATGCATATGTGTGTATATATTACATGAACTAGGATAAAATATACAGAAAATTGCATTACACCCCTCCCTTCACAAAATAAATAAATAAAAATAATGATAATCTTGATATATTCAACCTGTCCTTTCGTATTCTCGTCTTCTTCTTCTTCTTCTTCTTCTTCTTCTTCTTCTTCTTCTTCTTCTTCTTCTTCTTCTTCTTCTTCTTCTTCTTCTTCTTCTTCTTCTTCTTCCTCTTCGCCTTCCTCTTCGCCTTCGTCTTCGTCGTCGTCGCCGTCGTCTTGGTCTTCCACTTGTGCTGTTGCTGCCACATCTTTCTTCTTCATCTTCCAGATAGATCAATTGTGCTTTCTTTTCATATATAAGCAATCC